>NC_048409.1:16410520-16467768 GCF_013103735.1 Etheostoma cragini
AGACAACACAGCCCTCAGGTTCATAGGGACACACAAACCTCTCCACCACGATAAGGTGATGGTTCCCCGGAGAGGTTGTTCAGGTGTCATCAGAAATTCCGCCAGATGTCCCTCATTTTGGCCGGATGTCATTCACCTTCCACTTCCTTTATGTTGGCATTCTAAACTCTGGTTAATTTTTGAGGATTATGGTTAATGCTCCTCAGATCTCTGCAGGGTTAATTGAGACAGCTAGAGTTAAAAGTTTTCTGTTAAACAACTTTTGAATGTACTTTTTTTTTTAAAGAGCATGTCTCCAACCTGGCCTAGGAACGCCTCGGGATCCCCCAGTCGGAGCTGGTTAATGTGGCCCGAGAAAGGGAAGTTTGGGGTTCCCTGCTGGAGGTGCTCCCCCAGCAATCCGAAACCGGATAAACGGATGAAGATGGATGGATGAATGGATAGATGGCATGTGGCAGTGAGCCCCCACAGAGAAAAACATACTTAAAATGTATATTGTTCTGTTATTGTAATGTTTTGACATATTTGCACAAAAAAGAAAGACAAGAAATGCTCCTCTAAGAAGATTACTTATTTCTACAAGGCTAATTTATTGTCTTTCACTGATTTCTTCTCCAGTTTTCACAGCATCACTTACTATTGATTAGTAACTGAAAACCAAGTTTACAACCTAATTAATTGTTTTTCAGCCACTGATATAAGCGTGTAAACTGGGAGCAAGTTCAATATAGCAAGTGTTTATGCTGTTTTGAGACAATCTCTACTCCTGACATAGTAACTCCGAGCAAAATCGTCAGATGCTGCAACAGCAAGTGTAAAAATGCTGAAAAAAAATGATTGCCTGTTAGATTCACATAGATTGTCCCACAACAATTAAACTTTGAGATACAGAGAAGACTATGGCTACCATTGAGTATTAAATCAATACATATTCCTCTAGAGACAAACACACACGTGAGCATCCCAACGGACACAACCAACATAAATATGTATGCAGTCGCTAAACAAAAACCCACTGACTGATCATGGCTGATGATGTTGTCTGTGAACATATTACATGTACTGCCCAAACTGCCTCCATTGTATTAACAAACCAATTTCTACATTCTTCCCTTTCATTTTTGCCATTGTTTTTGTATTCCTGCCTCTTCATCCTTTCCATTTTCTTGAATAGCAGGACATTTGCAACAATTTGGAGATTTAATTTTGGAGAGAATATTTTCTGCAAGGAGAGGTGGAGAAAGGGGAGAAGAAGGACGGTGACAGAGGGAATGAAATAGGGTAAAGTGGGAAGACCACATGGAGACACGGTTCCTCTGACTGGGTTCAACATGTACGCCAGAGACTCACAGACTGTTGACTTCAGACCTGAACCATAAGGTCCATGCTTCAGTTACAAAATGACCAATCTTTTTCACAAGAGTTCCTGTAACAATAATTTATATATATGTAATTGAATGCTCTGGCACAATACTGTATGAATCCATGTATGATATAGAGTATTTATCCAATATCAGTACTTTTTCTTACCAAATTAAAAAACTGAAACTGAGTAATATTCTGAATACATCTACTATACAATTGCATTTTTGTTTTTAGTCATGTCAAGTAAAAAACATGGGAGTGAACAGAGATATAAAATTTAAAAATCCTAGGTATATTTACTTAATCTGCACCATCAGCCATGGTAAATTTCCAGAATTAATGTTGCAGTGACTACTTTCAATCAATTCATATTCTTATATTCCTGTTTTGTAAATACATATTTATAGTCTGGTTTGTTTTATAATGGTTGTGACTTTCTTACTAGATAGGCCTAATGATTGACTAAAAAGATGGAAAAGACAAGGTTAATCATAGTTTTTTTTTGTTTTTTTTAATAATGATTCAAAGGTACTTTGTAGTACATTGACACGATGATTTATCAACAGCATAAAAAATAATCAAAACCCTTTGTTTTTTTCTTCCCATCACAATATCCCATCTCATGTCTGACTGCACAGCACTGCTATATGGTGGTCACACTGAATGGAGGGTCCCAGAAATGTTGTGGTACATCCCAGTAAGAAAAAAAGATGAAGAGAGTTAATGAATGCCCCGTGACTTCTTTTGTTCCATTTAAAGAAGCCTGCGCTCGCTCTTTCTTGGTGCTCAGTGTGTGGGCGTGTGACTGCAGTGAGTCAAGCTATGGTGACTTTTTAGAATCGCTGTTAATGCCAAAGTGCAGTGGAAGCACAGTGTTTTTGCAGAGAGAAGTGCTCAAAAAGAGTTACCTCCTACTATGTGGATTTTCAGTAATGAGCCGCCTTTTACTTGTCTGACTGCTACTGTCTCTACTTCTACACAGGCTTCTGGAGGCTTGTGGTTCTTCTCCCAATTAATGCATCTACACTGAAATATCAATATTTTGAATATATTTATGGATAGTTGTAAGCACAATTGTGCCAGAGTTGACTTTTTTGGGGATTTTCAATTTAAATAAATAAGTGGATTGTCAGCTAGTACCTTAAAAGGTATAATACGTAGTCTCGCTTTTATCGACTCGTGTTTGTGAACACAGCGTTTAAGTTGTCCCCCCTACCCACATCAATAAGCCAGAGAGAGAGAGAGAGAGAGAGAGAGAGAGAGAGAGAGAGAGAGAGAGAGAGAGAGACAGAAAGAGAGAACAAAGCAGTGGTTAAGCGAGCTAGAGAGGGGCTGAAGAGAGGGAGTGCCGAACAAGCCCTGAATCAGAGGAATAAAACATTGTTTTCTGATTGTTTCACGGCGGTTACCTTCTAAAGCTCATATAAACACACAAACACCTCTGCAGGAAAAAGACGCATTGCCCGATTTCACGTGATTGCAGAGCTTCATCCTGTGTGTCATACACTTGTGTGTCATATGAGACGCCAAGGACAAACCTGGGAATGAGAACCCAGGACTAAAGCCCAATAAAATCTCGCACACAGAAAAATAAGGGAGGGAGTATTTTGGAAATACTGCATATTGTACTTTTAATTATACAATATTAAATGTTTCTTATTGCTCCAGAACAACTGAAAATGATAAAACACATACACATAGGATGTATATGTAAACCCTTGCCCCAGGCTCTTCTATAAAGCTCCATACTCTTTGTTTGTTGTGTCCTCTGCTAAACACTGTATATTTTAAATGCACAGGGAGCATCCTGTTAACACTGCCCATTTGCTTTCTCTTTACTGTTTCCAATGGCCACAGATCAGCCCAGATATGTGCTTCTACAGGCATTGCCAAGGGCCAATTTGGAGTGAGAAGCTAAAGATTCATTAATTGGGAGATGAGAAGAACTATTTTTGGCCAGAACTGATCTTGTTCTCGCTGCCAGGTCTGTTGGGAGCCTCTAAAAAGCCTGTGAACAAGGCTCCAGTGTCAGTTACAAAACAATGCTGAATCCAGTTTCTCCTACTGTCGCACAATCTGAGCAATTCAGTTATCAAACCGTTCTGGGAGTAAAACATCTTGTCTAATTATGTAATGGTTGGGCCTCATCTAAAGGTGATTTGTGAGCCCAAAAAAATCTATTTCACATAAAATGTTACTGAAGCAGATGTTTACCACCCCACCACCACCCCCACCCATCATCAACTCTCACCATGAAGCCATACTGTATTTTCCAAACAACTAGAGCCATAGAGTATAGCCTGACATTTCACAAAGCTGAGTGAAAATATTAAATAGAGAATCAAATATCTAAATATAAAACCATCTTCCATTATCACACCAATATAAAGCATCAAATTACATTCTACAGTTCTGAACATCAGAGGAAAAACAAAACAACAAAGCTTTAACAAAGTCATGTTCATTAAAAGTAATTCAGCAACAATCAAATGTCCCGGAGGGTGGATAATCACTACAAGGGTCCCTTTAGAAAATGATGAATTTAAGCCATCTTCATCACATTTACACAATGTTAGCATTGTTCAACAGCTTATGAAAAACACAACTCATTTGAATCTTTTATTTTTTTTATGTAGATATGACTACAGTTAAATCAAAAGTATGAAGTGTTTATCCACCCCTAGTCAAAAATGCAGTAGCACTTGAAATAAAAGATAATAGAAAGTTGGCACTGAGTGGATGAGCTTATGTTAACAACACTGTGATTAAAAAAAACACTGGGGAGTCTGGGGATATGTTGCAATTCAAGCCTGACTTTGTGGTTATTTTTTAAATAAACTAGAATACATTTATCAAACATTTTAATTTTAGTAAAAGCCATTTTCTGCCAATGACAATGGAAATTTATATTACATTCTACAGAATCATTATAGGGAATTCAGCTCTTTCCACTTCCCTTTAATTGCATTTATGGTAACACATTGTCATTTTCTTTTTATTAAAACAAAGCCCAAACTAGCTGCTCCAGTGAGCTCGCTTGAAGTTTTGATAAACCCGGGTGGTAAAGAGGTTTGAACAAATCACCTTTATTTATATGCACATGAGCTGCCTTTGTCAAGAATAAGTTACATTTGTTATCGGCTTGAATATCCACCTGTGCGTTCCCGAAAAAAACACCAAACATGTACGTTTGCTTGCAAGCGTGTAAAATGTCAACACAACTGAGTCAGTAGTGATATTCATTAAATATCTCAAATAAGTAGTAGGAATGTAAACATCACTTCTAGGCAACATTCATCTCCTCATTGATATCTTTAACTCTCATATTAGAATCTCATCGAAATTTAAAGCAAGGGGCGTTAATGGGGATTTTGTTTGTTTGTGTCCACAACGAGTAATCCAAACAAGATAATCTATGAACAATATAAAAAGCACACAGCATAGACCCAAGTTCTCTGACTTTTCACACACAGCTTAGTTTGGTTTATATGTCTTATAAATATAAACATAAGTTTGTTTCACTAAATATATTTCACAATTCACAATTATTTCACAATACTGTAAATTTTGCAACTTGCCTGCTCTGTATGCAAAACAACAAGGCCCTAAAGACATACGCACACCGGCCCAACCTTTTCATCATCCCAGAAGCCAAATGAATACATTCACAAACTTTTCTTACTTCTAATCAATATAATAAAATTAGTATCTAATTTCTTATTACGCAACTCCATCTCCTCTGCACTATACAACCTACACCGACTACCTAAAATCACCTCACTTTGTTGTTCGCGGAAACAACCACATATTAAAACACACAAGCTCTTTACTCCGTTATAAAAAGCAACATTCATATTAGCAGCTTCTGACGAATTTACAAAAATACTGTTGAGGATTCTTAAGACGTGTAGAAGTCAGCCCAGAAGTTTCATTAAACTTGCTGTAGTAAAAGTTGAGTCATCCAATAAAGAATGTGCTATTTTCAACACGGGAAAAGTTCGATACCTGTTCCTGTACTGTTTTTGCTATCAAAAAATATTCCTAACTATTAAATAACCAATTTTGTCAAAATCGAATGAAGCATTTAGGGATGTGTATCATTAGGAATTCATCCATACTGCTAATTGATTTCTTCTGATTAGTGTGCAAGAAAAAGAAAAAAACAAATAAACATAAATATGAAAGGATATCCTGCTTTGCAAATAGAGGGAAAAGGGTGGTTGAGCTCAGCCTCAATGTATATAAGAATGTCAATACCCAGCTCTACTCAACACCTCCCTAAAACCTTTGTTCTTACTTCAAAAACACATCTTGTGATTTACTAATTGCATTAACACTGTTTAAAGGTAAGAAACAATATGTAATATCTTCCAAATTACACTCAAAAAGGTGTTCATCACGACACATTTATAGTTAGGTGAGAGCTTGCGATAGCGAGCTGGAAAAACAAACTTCTCCCAGCCTTCCCTGACGGCGTATACAACCATATGTCTATGTGGGGTTTACACAGTAAACGTAGTTCTGTTTTCTGTATCAAATCAAACAACCAGGCAGGGCAGTGGGAGAAGCTGCTCCATCACATCTCATTGGTACATCCCCATTCTGCCAACAGTTACTGATTTCTGCATCCAAAACTAAATGATATTGCTTCATAAAAAAATGCAGGACTGAATAACACTGGAGGGAATTATGTGAAACGACCATGGCTATGATTTTATATTTTTATTCACAAAGCATAATATAAATGACCTTGTGCATTTTTTTCTCCGATCAGCAGATGAGCATGTCTGGATTAAAAGTATTTTTGAGCGTAGGGATTATCAATCCAATTCTTTAGAGTGCGTTTACTAAAATAAGAGCAATTTGGTTAGAAATCATCAGGAGATCATCTTCCTGGTGAAGATTTTACTCATCATCATCATCATGTCTTGGCTTGAATATGAGGGGAAATATCTATTACTGAGATCACCCCAGATTATTATGAGTGGTATCTTTTTGTCATCCTTCAGGTAAAATGTAGAGCACTGATGTTAGTGCAGAAAGTAAAATATCCTGTCTGCATTAGCATTGTCGCTTGACTTCTTTCGTTTCCATACAGGGACGATTACTAACTTAAAAAATTGGATTCAAATTCAAATGTAACATGCCCTGAAATGGTGTGCTACAACATATGACTATCAACAATTAATTTATATCTCCCTGTGGTTCTGTGAGTTTATGTTGATCTTACAACTCAATACATGCATTACTTTTTTACACCAAATATACAATGAAGTCATGATTCTCCGCCAATGTTATAACAAGCCTGTACCCTGACAAGCAAAGTCCTTTTTAATGACTACTTGATTTTAATATAAGATGTCACAGAACTGAGCCCTTAAAGAGAATAAAAGACAGCAGTAGATGAAAGCTCTGATCCAGTCTTTTTCTGCAGAGGTAGCACACAACTGTCGAGCCTTACCCGGGGGGGCTGAGAACACGCAGCTCAAGTGCTGAAGCAAGCTCCGCGTTCCTCTCTCAGCATGTTTTAAACACTGTCAGTGACAGCAGCACACAAAACAACCTCTCCCCAATAACATCTCAGCAACAACCCTGGTTCGTTGTCTGACAACAGGTCAGGGCCTCGATTATTAAAATTAGATGAGTAGATGTAGAGGTAACGATACACAGACAGCACTTTGAGACAAGAACCAATTATATCAACAATTAGGATCAACAGTTCTCCTTTCATGCTTTTCTTTGTGTACATAAGAATCCTCTCATGCAAAAGTCCCAGATGCTGATTGTACATACCCACTTCTTTTTTCATTTGGGACCAAAGAAGAAGTTTATCGTCTTGTTGTCAAGACATCATACTGCAACTACTTTGAGCACGACAGAGCAAGTTTGGTCTTAATAACTAAAAGGTTGGAACTAATTAATACATGTATCACTCTCATTAAAGAAAAATGTCTACTTATCTACCTGCCATCTTCCTTGCTGAATATACCTTTTTCACCTTAGACGTGTTGACATTTCATAGTAGAAAAAGCACAGGTGTATTCAAAACCTTTAAAGATGGCTGCATTGCCCTTAGGAGAGGCCCTGGTACTGTGCATGCTGACTCACTCAAATAGCTTACTGGGACATTTGATGGATTTGAGCCATCATTAAGGTTATAAATTTGAGCTGTGCTTTTCCTACTATGACAAGTCAAAATGTCTGCTGTGAAAAAGGTCCATAGTCAACCAGAGATTAAGAGAGGATGAAAGAGATAGACAATCTAAAAGACTGTTTTAAGAAACCCTTCAGATGTGCACCTTGAATACAAATGGATAATATTGCTTTTACACTGGAAAATGTGGACTATTTATGTAGAAAATATCCAAAACAATAGAAACAGTTTTACATTTAAATTTCTTTATGAAACCACTTATTTACCCACAAGCTAGTAAGCTAGACCCTCCCCTAACCCCTTTGGCACAATATTCATATTATTATATTGTTGAATTACAAGACATTTGAATAGGAATGGTCACTCACACATTCAGAGTAGTAACACAGTTTCTTAGTCGTAACACATATTGGTACTGTATGTTATAACATAGTTCAAAAACATGTTTTTTTTCTTTTTTTCACCTTTGTTGATATGTAATAAATTTTATTTTCATCTGAAACAAAACAGAACTGTCTTTGCATGCCCTTATTATTTACAGAAACCCTTTGTCTGAGTTTGTTCTTGCTGGCTACTGTAGAACACAAATACTACACTCACAAGGAGAAATCAGACACTGGACTGCATCGGTCAGCCGCAAATAACATGGAGATCATGATGGACAATAATACACAGGGAACATTTTAAAGTGATGTACTGATTTGATTTGTTATGAAACCAAAAGTCTAATTATCTTGTCAATGAAGTCAGATATACTAGTCCATGTCTTTGCTGCATTCAGCGAACAAAATGTCTGAAAATGTTTGTGAGTGTTTCCTCTATGGAGGAAGCTGTCACAAAGCCAGGGCCCACTTTCTCAAAAGCATCTTAGTGAATGCATTCTTTGGCACATTGTTTTTTTTATAACCCAGTACTATTCTGGGTACTCACAAATTCTGTTTTAATAAATGTTGGCACCTGTGAATACAATATATTCCATTTAATGGCATACATTTTCAACTCAAAACTTAAATAGCCAAATTAGATTAGTTAGAATAGTTGTGCAGTCTTTTGCCAGTTCTGTTTACCCATATACACAGACATTTCTGATTAGAATATTAAGATGTATAAACATCTTATATTGATATTGCAATGATATTCTACTATTGCCAAATACCTTTTGAAAAATAATGTGATTACCACTTGAATTGCGTTCACTCACAACATTTTTCCACATCCAGGAATTATGACATTTGGGATTAGTCTCATGAGGCCTTATTTCAAAGCAACAGAATGACATTTTGGCAATTCACTGATTAGCTTTCTTGCTGAGAGCGAGATAGGAAGATTAATACCACTCTTGTATCGGTCTATTTGATAGGGACCTCTTTTGTTGTTCTGCCCCTCTTTGTCTGAAAAGAATAGAGAAGTTCTTAAATATAATTGTACCTGTACAACAGATGACCTTGGCAGAAGTTCTCCCAGCTTGAATCTGTGCCCACTAACACAATAAATGATTGTGATAATGATGAATCCGAATTAAAGCACTGTCTTTGAGGAAACAAAATGACACATTGTATAGCGCAAAAGTCATTTTGATTTATCATTACAGTAAGTGGGATCCAGCTGAGCCTTACGTTATTCTTCGTCAAATGTTACACAATAAGCTTTGAGATTTTTACCAATAATCCACATGAACACAATTTTAATAACTAAGATGTTTGAGATGTTAAAACAAGGCCTGGTCTTGTCAATCCCTACTCTCCCTCTTTCTCGAGTCACAGACAGAGAGGTACAAAAGGTTTGGTCCCAACTTCTTTAGCTACAACTGAATCATGTAGAAAATATACATTCAAACTTCTGAAGAAAACAAACTGACACACTGGCAGAACCAAAGAGAGCAGCGAGAGAAAGAGGGACTGAGGAAAAGAAAGCTATGTAGAGGGAACGGATTGTAGAGCTGAATGAATAAAAAGATAACTTTGAGTTCTTCAGAGTAACGTACAGTCTGAAAAAATCCATGAGCTCTCATGTATTTACAGTGTTTTTTCCCTTTGTATTTTTGTGTGTGCTCACAGCTTTGTGTGTGTGTTTGTGTGTGTGTAGCAAATGTGTATGTGCCCTTTAATAGCCTTTGGTCGGTACAGGCTTTAGGAGGCTTACCTCATCAATACTCTTCGCTTTCATGTTGCCATTACATCTCATTTACCAAGATACAGCACACACACACTCACACACACACACACACACACACACACACACACACACACACACACACACACACACACACACACACACACACACTTTCCAATTAGTTGTTAGCCATGTTACCTTAAGGCCACTACCAAAACACCTAAATGATACGTAGCTCTAGATCTTCGAGATCTATGATTTCTGATTTAACAGACACCAAAACAAGATAGTGGCCCTTTTTGCAGATCTTCCCGCCCCACTTGTGATAAACTGCACTAAGAAAATACAACGTGGGCAAGCTTCTTATACTTGCATCTCACTGCAGACATGTAAACACAAACACAGCAGCAGACTGTTGCAACTTGGTGTCTTCACCAACCAGCCCTCCATGACTCCTTTACTTCAGGTTTTTACTCCACGTTGGGTGGAGTGGATTTCAGCCTTTCCATCCTCCTATACTCTTTACTCATTTTAACCGTGTTGTTTATGAGCACTCCTCTTCACTTCTGTGGTTTCTTTACTTGTCATCTCTGCCTCACAGTGAGGATGAACTCTGGCTGTAGTTTCTGAGTGTCAGGCTGCTGTACCTAGGCGAAGGGGGAGAGGGGGGAGGATGGGACGGGACTGGGGGAAGACACAGATCCGTCTCTGAGATGGGTGAGCTACTACTAGATGCCAAGGAATCGCGGAAAGGCGACGGCGGAGTCAAAGCAATAAGCTCCTCTTCCAACTCCCCCCTCAGAGGGGAGTTGCTGAGGCAAGTGATCACGCCTCCTCGCACGGGGGAGAGAGAGGGTGAGATCTGGGCGTGAGGAGGCGGCAGGGGGTAAGGCGAATGAGGAATAGGGTGTGCAAGGCAGCCACTCCTGCCTCCGAAGCTGGACTCGACAGGTGGGAGGGGCTGGACGTCAGCGTAGGTGGTGAGGGTCGGCGGCATCTGGATTTCATGGGGCAACAGATACGGGTCGACAGGGTGAGGAGGGGGAGGCGTGTGTTTGTGTGTGTGTGAGTGCGTCGGAGAGGATGACAACATCATGCTGTTGAGCTCGGAGATGTTGGCGGTGAAACGGTTTACCACGCAGCTGATCTGATCCATCAGTGAACTCTGTGCCTTTCCGGGGTGATCGTCCACAACGACTAAACGACCGTCGTTTCCCACAACCAGCGAGCCGCTGCTGGTAGGACCGCAACTGCTGCTGCTGCCGCCACTGCTGCCGCTGCAAACGCTGCTTGGGTAGTTTGGAATACCAGTCATCGGGGGCTCCTCCCCTACACCTGCCCCAAGCCTCTGGCTGACTGTGCTGATTGGCGAGGGCGTCTGCGGCCGGTATGTGATCGAGTAGTGCTCCTCGGCTTCAGAGAGCTCATACAGGGTCTTGTCTGTGCCAGAGTCAGGATGAATGGACAGGGAGGACATGGATGGGAGGGAGGGCAGAGGGACATGTGGAGGCAGGTCCCCCCCTCCACAGTAACGCTCCTCCAAAGTTTTGGAGAAGGGCTTGATGACGGCAGTCTGATTGTTCTCCTTCTTTTTAATGTGGAAGGACAGCCGTTGCCACAGGTGGTTGCCACGTGAACCGCTGCGCTCAGTCTGCGCCCAAGACACGGATTTACCGTTGGAGCTGCAGAACAGGAAGGAAGTGGAAAGAAAAGAGAGAAAAGAAAGAGGGGGTTGCGTGAAGAGCTTCAAGGTAGATTTACCATACATTGATTTGTTTAAACAAACTACATTTATGATTAGAGATTATACAAATGAGAAAGTACTCACACTTTTATTCCGTAACCAGTTTTAATACAGCAAAAAGAGATTTTTTTATTTTCATGGTTGTGTTTAATGTTGTGTTTAGGTCCAGACTTTAGTTTGACAACAGGCTGTCTCAATGAGCACTGAACATTGTATTCTAAACATTTCTTTGACTTTAACCAATCACATTCTCTACTTTCTGTCTGGGAGCTGAATGTAGTCATTATTTAAACTTTTCTTTGAAAAAAACAGTACTTTTTGTTTAATATTCTACTCATATTTGTTTTTTGTATCACATTATATGAGAAGCCAAATGTAGATGTAGTGGCATTTCTTACTACAGTAAGTGTAAATAACATTTTATTGTTATTAGGAACTTGTAGCTTGTAAAATTGTACTTTCATACTTCCTTCCCGCAATAATTATTGGTATTGTCATGTTCTTTATCCTATCCGATTATATTTTTAGATTATCAGATTATCATATTAGCAAATCTAAAAGCACCTGTTAGGAGTCAATTAGCATTATGAGCCAAACCCTTAGATGTACATTTGGCTAATAGCAAAAAATATTTAATTTACTGAAACAAAACCAAAAATGGCAAAACATAAGACAAACTGTGCCCATATTAGTTCATATTTATTATCCTAAAAAAGTAATGTAATTAAATAAACTAAAATATTTAAATTGAGCCTTGACTCAACCACAGAAAATCCGTTTAGGACTTTATATGCAGAGCAATTTTAGTACAATTAATTTCCTGTTCTATTTTTTGTGCAGGCAGTAGGTTCTTCATTTGTCTTTGTCAGGTTCTCTCTTCTCCCTCTATCTTACAATGTTCTCCACTTTTCTCTTCCTCACACCATCACATAAGTCACAGCGCACACACACACACACACACACACACACACACACACACACACACACACACACACACACACACACACACACACACACACACACACACACACACACACACACACACACACACACACACACACACAGCTCTTCCTCTCATCCTTTTGTCAGGTTAATTAGTGTGATTTTTTATCTATAGTGGATCTTCTGATTAAACCTTACACCACCATGGTTGGGGCTTAAAAGAACTCAAATCACCCTGGACACACACGCATGTACGCAAGTCAAATATTTTGTTTTTGTATATATTTTTCCTTTTCCCACCCTGGTCTTCTGGTTTCATATCTGTGTCTGTTTAGGCTACACAATGACAATATCTTAAAGGCATCAGCTTTCAGCCCTGCACTGAGGAAATAGACAGCCCTGCTAATTACAACCACCCACAGGGGAAGATAGGACCAAAAGAGATGTAGAGGGGAAGAGAGGAATAAAAGGAATGAAGAATTCTTATAAGAATGTGATTGAAATCTTGCCAGCCGTGCGGGGTGAGCTGGAGTAACATGCTGACAAACGAAAATGTGCTTGTCTTTTTCTTCCCTTTTCATTCCAGGCAAGTGGCTGTGCGTCACTCCCTTTGTGTCCTTTGATCGGTTCCCTGTCACTGTAGATGGCCTTAAGCTGGGTGTGAAAGCTATTATAACTCCTTTTCGCATTATTCCTTTAGCCTTTACTTTTCTTTCGTTACCACCACTCCTGCTTTTCATCTCTCCGTCCAATCCCTCCATCTTCTCTCTTTACTCAGATTTCTCCTTCAATTTTCTCCTTACCCTTCCTTCCTCAGTTCACTTCTCTCCTTCTTTGCCATGTCGTCATTAGGCAATTGTCTGCAGTTCATGTTAGGGTCAGAGAAACATTCAAGCAGACTCAGGGGAGTTCCGATAATCAATCTCTCATAGAGCTCGAACACACACACAAGAAATGGTGCTTTGGACTGTAACTGAAGAGTAACCTGGCCAATTAGCCACCAGTGTATAAACACATACACACACACACACACACACATGTACCTGAGTGTCTCTCCAGTGGAGCCTCTGCGTTTCCACAGATTAACCAGACTAGAAGAACGGCTGGCGGCTGAGGATGATTTGCCGTCGCCCACGTGCATGCGCACCACTGTGCTAGTGGTAAAGGCACTGCGCACGTTGCGCTCTGGTTTGGCTAGAATGATGTACACCTGTCATGAAATTAAACATGACATATCAAATTTAAATATAGCAACAACAAAAATAAGACCACTTATCCACTAATGTACAAAAATAGCAAATACCTCCATCACTGTGTACACATAACTGTCTTTTAATAAATGTTCTTTTTAGAGGAGTGATGAAGGCTGTCACGAGTCATCATGCCTCGTTTTTAAGGAAAAGACAATTAGCAAAAGAAGCACCAGATAATTGCTTCCACTGATTGGAATTGAAAGCGCAAACTTTTGCCTTGAAGCACCACATAAATACAGTATCTATCAACTATTACTGTAGAAGTGGGAGAAAATATATTGTGTGATTGAAATTTTAAATTTGCCTTTTCACTTTAGTGCGGGCATTTGGTAAAAGTGTTATTTCAAGTTTATTATGATTTATTTAAACACTTAAGCAAAAAGTCACTTTCAATCACATAGTGTTTACTAAAGAGTGTTGCCCGTACATTACCACTTCAATGGTTACTGTCAAACTGTCAATATGGCCAAAAGAAACAAAATAATTTAGGGGGCTTTATCATCAATTGAAGTATTCACACACCAGGCCAAATGTCAGTGAACTGCACGCACAACATTAGGACATGTCTCCCAAGCGTTTCAACATCAGCCTCAGGGTGTTTTATTGAGGTCATAACTTTGACACCCACCATATACAAAAGATGGTGTTAAGTTTACCACATTACTAAGTCTGTTTCAACAGTGGAAGTTAACTGGTAATGTAGCATGAAGTGTCATTACTGTTGCTATGATTACCTGCATTTTAATATACCCTGTTGACGGATTTAGAATGATAATCACCACAGTGTGTTTGAAGTTTGGACACCTTCCGACAAAGGTATTTTCTAAGGCTTAAAGCAGAAACTTAACGTTTAGGGAGACAAGAAAGATATAAATTAAAGCAGTGAATGAGTGAAATGTAGAAACTGTGGATTTTAACTTCCGGCTTACCTTGGGTACAAACATGCAGCACAGCGCCACAGTGGCACTGAGGCTGACACTGAAGCACATGGTGATAATTTTGTAGTTGGAGCCAAAGTAGATGGGTACAAAGGCCAGCCAGATAATACAGGTGGTGTACATGGTAAAGGCAATGTACTTAGCCTCATTGAAATTAGCTGGGACATTGCGGGTCTTGGAGAGAGAGAGCAAGAGAGAGAGAGAGAGAGAAAGAGAGAGAGTCAGAGAGCAAGTTTAAGTAAATCTTCATACATTTCTTTACTGTTGTTAAATAGTTTTGTGGATTTTGACTTAAATGAGGAAATAAAACAGAAAAAAGGATGGCTGCAGGCAACCGATAATCAGACATTGACTTTTTAGAATGTGTTTGTTCAATAGAATTGCATTAACAGCTGTTGAAAGCTGTAGAGCACCAACCAGTAGTTCTATCATTGCTTTTCACATAGCAGCTAGAAGTAAGACATGTACTACCAATAATAGACATTTGTAGTATGTTCCTGCACGTGCCTTTAACAACATGTGTCTTTGGAGCTGTGGATTTTATGCACCCACTAACTGGTGCTTTTGTGACTTCAATTGATATTGTAATTTAAATCTGTATCACAGAACAAAATGCCATACTTCAAGTAGTAATATACAATAGTTACACTCAGCTAGTACCTTGAAGGCATAGAAGGTGCAGCTGAGGATGAGCAGGCCATTGTATCCCAGCGGGGCAACCACGCCCAGGTTAGTGGTGTTGCAAATGAGGACAACTTGGCGGATGCTAGGGTAGTCATTGATCACCTATAGAGATAGAGGCAATGATAAAAAAAACTTGTCATAGCTTTTGTTACAGGCACAGTTTTTCTAATGCTTAGTCAAGATTGCAACAGTATGATACATGTTAATCTGCTACTAAATCTACTACTGTATGGGTCAAATGGTCTCAAAATCATGAGTGATGAGTCTTGATTTCTTCTGCTCCTGATTATTTGTTTCTCTCTTTCAAACATGTCTGTTAACTTCTTCTTAAGTCTTACAACGATCAACTCTACCACTCACAATAAAAAAACAGAAAGACACACATGCAACTTACCGCAGGTGGCTCCATGAGGAAGAGAGCCACAATGATGCCCAGCTGCAGCAGTATGAGGACAAAGGCAATGATGAGCTGAGCACAGGCCGACATGAAGCGAGGTTTCTTTGTACAGATCTTCTTCTTGCTGCCTGCCAGGATCCGAGCAATGCGGTTTGTCTAAGGTCAGATTGCAAACACCATCAGGATCTTTTAACAAAATACATACTGAACATACTGTATCTACAATATAATCAGGTCATAGTTCTACATTGTTGCCACTGTCTGTATGCAGACATATTTGTAAGGAATACTTAAAAAATACTGCACACACAAGTCAAAAGTTAGCTTAAGGTAATATCTTATGGGAAGGCTATTGCAGTTACATCTTCACCCCAGGGGTAGGATAGGCCTGTACCCTGCAGCTGATTGTTTGGTACCCATATCCTCTTGCTCTAACCATTAAGGAATGGAAGGGATAACAATCTGCAGTATCAGGGGACTATAGCCTCCGTTTCTTTCTAATTAGGTCCACAGGTCTGCTTACACCCATAGCTGTATCCCTGCTGCTGACTGACTCCAGCATCCGAAGTTTTTCTGTGGCTCTCCTCTACAGACCGTTGATGACCAAGGCAGGTTAGCATAGATCTAATGGCAGTGGTCTTCCAAGTTGTTGGAGGTTATTCCTTTAGCCCTACACCTCTCACAACTGCTGTACACTAGGGCTGCATGATATTTTGTTTCATCGTCTACATCGCAATGCGCGCATGTGCGATAGTCACATCGCAGGAAGCGCAATGCTAACGCTACAACTTCTTTGCTGCTTGACAGAAAAGTGCCGCAGACACAGTGAAGAGCATGCTTTTCCGTGGGTAGTGAAGCTATAGTGGTCAGTGTTTTATGTTTGCCGGAAAGACTAAATAAATCACCTGATTAATGCAACGTTATCAAGACATCTCCCGGCCATTTTTCAGCGCAGAGTTGCCAGAAAGCTGCTACCAGCCAGACTAAGCTAATATAGTTATAGCGTAAAAAACAAGGGTTCAACCACCGTCATTTTTTTCCAATATCGTGCAGCCCTACTGCATACTACACCTTATACTTAATTTACTCCTTAACTCAATCCTTACTTTGGTGACAAGCGCAGAGTAGCTCATGGCAGGTGACAGGCCTATTCCTAGTCGTTGGAGGTAGCAGTGGATGACATGGGGTTTGGTTATGAGGCTGAAGGTACACAGGTACCCTAGGCAGATCCCTGCCAGTATTATGTAGCACAGCTCCCTACTGGAAGATTTTACAACTGGGGTGTCCCTGAACCTGAACACAATAAACAACAATTATGTTTAGAAACATGTAAGTGACACACAGACATGCAGAAATACAGTATATATGCAAGAATTTAAACACACTCTGGTAAACGGGGATTAAGAAAAGAGTGGAAAGTACAAAGTGGCTATGTATAGTGTGTTTCTCTGTCCAGTTTAGCACTGTTTGCATTATTGTTCTCAGTTCACATATTTTCTGAGACAGATGAGAGATTTATTACCTGATGAAGACTGCAGTGACAAAGAGCGTGAACATTAAACCGAGGCATGCAAAGACCACGGCAGCAATGGGTTCGGGGTCCCCCCACCGCAGATACTCCACTGGGATTTGGTCACAGCCTGGGGATAGAAGTATGTGGAGATGCAGTTCTTGAAACAAAATTACAAAAATTGTGTTTTATTTGATGTGTTTTATTTGAAGCTCAGCAACTAGATAATATAGAGTGAACCATACTTCTGTCTTTATTCCTTATCTATAGCTACCCTTTTACTTTAAGCTTTCCCCCACATCTGACGCAGGTTTAGTCTCAATGTACAGCACTTTTTCTGGTGATGGACAACCTGTACATGTCAGGGTTTAACGTATGCATGTTGGACCCACACCTGGAGGTGTCCTGGTGGACAGTCCAAACAAAAAACTGACTGACCAGCATTGCTTACAGCCAAATCTGTAATCAATCTATTATAAAAACACAAATATTGTACCCATTTTTCAGCATGCCTTCTTCATCATTCCTTTTGCTCATTTAGTGAAGATTTTACTTTCTTTACACTGCATGCCTTGAACCTTGCAATACCTTTTTTTCTTATCCCTCCATCTGCGTCTCTATAAGTCCCTTTCCAAACATGCACCACAAACCAAACAGAGCTGAAAGTGTGAAAATTCACAGCAAGCTAGTGGGCGAGCTGATGATGTTTCACGCAACTCGCGCAAAACCGGAAGAAAACAAACATACTAGGGTGAATGGGGAGGGTGATTTACACGAAGACAGCAAACAAAATGTCTAACTAGAGAGACAATGAGATTCTGGAACATCTGTCGGTGAAAGCAGACACCAAAATCGTCAGACAAATTCAACAATGTGGATTCCGTCCTGGTCGTGGAACAACGGATCAGATCTCCGCGCAAGGATCCTGGCGGGAGCCTGGGATTATGCCTAACTGGTCTACAGGTGCTTTGTGGATCTTGAGAAGGCGCATGACAGGGTCCCCTGGGAGATCCTGTGGGAGGTGCTGCGGGAGTATGGGGTGTGGGGGTCCCTTCTCAGGGCCATCCAATCTCTGTATGATCAAAGCGAGAGATGTGTCCGGGTTCTCGGCAGTAAGTCTGACTCGTTCCAGGTGAAGGTTGGTCTCCGCCAGGGCTGCACTTTGACACCAATCCTGTTTGTAGTATTTATGGACAGGATATCGAGGCTTGGTCGGGGTAGGGAGAGGTTGCAGTTTGGTGGACTTGGAATCTCAACGTTGCTTTTTGCAGATGATGTGGTCCTAATGGCATGACCGGTCTGGGACCTTCAGCACTCACTGGATCGGTTCACAGCCGGGCTGGGATGAGGATCAGCACCTCTTAATCTGAGGCCATGGTTCTCAGCAGGAAACCGATAGAGTGCCTTCTTTAGGTAGGGAATGAGTCCTTACCCCAAGTGAATGAGTTCAAATGCCTTGGGGTCTTGTTTGCAAGTAAGGGGACAATGGAGCGGGAGACTGGTTGGAGAATCGGCGCAGCGTGTGCAGTATTACATTCAATTCATCGCACCGTTGGGACGAGAAGAGTGCTGAGCCAGAAGGCAAAGCTCTCAATCTACCGGTCAGTTTTTGTTCCTACCCTAACCTATGGTCATGAAGGCTGGGTCATGAAAGAAAGAACGAGCTCCAGGGTACAAGCGGTACAACATGGGTTTCCTCAGGAGGGTGGGTGGCGTCTCCCTTAGAGATAGGGAGAGAAGCACAATCATCCAAGAGGAGCTCGGAGTAGAGCCACTGCTCCTTTGTGGCGAAAGCAGCCAGTTGAGGTGGTTCGGGCATATGGTAAGGATGCCTCCTGGGCGCCTCCCTAGGGAGATGTAAACGTCCAGCTGGGAGGAGGCCTCAGGGAAGACCCAGGACTAGGTGGAGGGATTATATCTCCAACCTGGCCTGGGAACGCCTCAGGATCCCCCAGTAGGAGCTGGTTAATGTGGCTCGAAAAAGGGACGACAGGGAAGTTTGGGGTTCCCTGCTGGAGCTGCTCCCCCCGCAACCGATACAAGATAGACGGACAAAGATGGATGGATGGATGGATGGATATTCTAGAACGGCAACAGGCGTCTTCCCTCCTTATTGTTTTCCAGTAATTCAATCTTTGTAACTTTTTCCTTTCACTCTTTTTCTTTGTAATGCCTCATTTATCACTCTATCCCTTCTCTATCCTCTTCTTTTCCAATATACACCTATATAAAATCTATACCTTTATCTCTATTTATCCTTATCCCTCCCACCTTTCTCCCTAATCCTCTTCCTCCCTCCATCTCTGTCTTGCTTCTAGGCAAGGGGATAAAGTTGCATTAATTAAAGGGACAGTTCCAATTATAAACTGTCGTAACACTTGCTGAAATTATCCGTAGGGTGGTCTAGACACACTGTTGCAGCAAGGACGCATGTAGACTCTTTCTGTCCCTATGCAACTTCACTTTTTAATCCTCTGTTTCCTTCTTCCTTCTTTCCTGCCCTTACCATTTCTCTCTCACACAAACAACCACTATCACACACACAAGCATGCATGCACACACACTTGTTCATACAATACTGCAAATTGCAGAGAGCAAGGAAGAGTCATTAAGAAAGACTTAAGTAATTTAATGACTTTGTCTTTAACTGGGTCAATAAAGTTCATCAAATAAGTAAAGTGGTTACATCAGGGGTATAAACAGCAGCATAATTGCTGAATGGGAGCCAGGGGGACAGAAACAAACAGAAAATAAGGCAGACAGAAGCACTCTGCAAAAGATGTGGCTCACTTGCAGGCTTAGATCACTGAAGAACTTGATTGCCAATTCATATAAAACTGGATCAAATCTATGAAAATCCTAATCTAAAACACTGTGAGGTATTGAACATAATGAAGTTTGTTAAAAAGTGTGTAAAACAGAATAATATTAATACTACTACTACTACTAGTAATAATAATAGTCTGTCCAATAATGTAATTTAAAGACAGAACCATAAATCCCAAGTCAAAATGGAGCAGCTTCACAAATGTGTAAATTTAACTGTTCAACATCATGGAGGTAGTGCTTTTTTACTACTCAAGCATAGCCCCCTCTTTAAGAGACGAGGACTACAGTAACTGTCCTAACAATGAGGAAAGAGGCCCACCCACCGTAAGCATTTAAGGTGGGAGGCACTTGCTGGGAATTTAGTTTAAATAAATCCAGCCCACATAAATCAAGATGTTGAGGCTGAAAATCCCAGATCAGTGTTTTCCTCATGGGTTTTCTCAGAGTAGTCAAAAAGCATTGACTTGGTCTGCATTTTAATACTTAATTAGTTCACAGAACCTGCAGGAAATTATGTTGTGCTTGACCCAAAGACAAACCGATGCCTTAATGGAGGGAGGGGGGGGGGGACCATTTGGAGGGTTCAGACTCAACCTTACTGCTCCTTTTACTCTCCCTGTGTATAGCTTCTGTCAGATCCTCTGTTCACCTCCATTTCTTTCTCTTTTTCTGACTCACCTCTTCCTTCTCTTTATGTTTCTCAATCCCTTTTCTCTTACTCTTTTTCTTGTTCTATTGCGTCGCTAAAAACTGTTCTATTGCTTTCAATGGTTTTCACACCCACTGTACTGTACCTCTGTCCCTGCCAGCTGAGACCTCGCGCTATGTGATATTCCTTCTGCCTCTTTTACTCTCTCGCTCTCTCTCTTTTGGCCTGAGGGAGTGAGATCAAACCGTCTGCTTGAGGAACAGGGCAAGCAGTTTGTTTACACCTCATTATTACTGTTCCATATAGCCCCACTGGGGGACATGCAGCACTTATTGTTGAAATGAGTCACACACACACACACACACACACACACACACACACACACACACACACACACACACATACACGCACACACAAACACACACACACACAGGCAACCCCGATCACTTTTCCAATTCTTCATCTCCCTCTTTTTTCACGGTCAGCCTACTCTTTCATTTTCTCACCCATTTGCTGCCTGTTTTAGTTTAAGGATGCTTCTCTCTCTGGCAGTGAAGCTCGATCTGAATTTTCCACCATGCTCCATTCATGTTTTAATCATTGAGCTTGGTGAGGAGCTAGCAAGCGGTATAATGAGCAGCTGAAAGCATAACAAGGCAATATTCAACCGCTTCGAACACAATGGAGGAGAAATACATTTGCATTGCAACTAAAGTGCATTTGCACTGAAAGCTGCTCTTCATGCAAAATAATTAAAACATTGGTGACCATGTTGGTAACAAATTAAAGGGATGAAAGTGGAGGGGGAGGGGCTGAAATGGAGAAATTATCTTGGTTTCTCTTTCTAACGTACTGTAACTGGTGCAGGACTTCCTGTATAATAATATGCTGGAACCGGTTCAACCTACACAAAAACATGCACACATGTATTGGTGGTCACTGCACAGATTCCTGTGAATAGACTACACTACTGCATTGATTTTAAGAGATAATCATGCATGAGCATGAGCAAATACTGTAGCTTTGTGTGCTCACTGAAGTATTTCCTTGACAAAGTGGAATTGTCTCTGAGATTGCACCTACATGTTATAAACACGCCGCCACATACACAAACATACAGAGACTGACCTGTGAGATCATCAGTAGGCCAGGAGCCCAGTTCACAGGCTCGGCAGGTGTACTCGTCGAACACAAACTCATTTTCTTTACAGGGAGTGCATGTCCAACAGCAGCTCACCTCACCTTTACGGATCACCTGTGGGGACAGAGCGCACAATGTCTGTGTCTACCTACTGTAAAAAGTTTCCCATACATAGGTTCTACTTGGGCGCCCCGTCCAGGTAGATCTGCCTATGTAGATAAAGTGTCAATTACATGTATATATTTCTTTCAATCAATCAACAACGCATTTTATACAGCGCACACAGACCAGTGGCCTTTAGCCCCTCCCCCTCGTGAGGTATTGCGCCGTGTGCATGACAGTGTCAACGCTTCACTTCAGGCTACAGAGCCAGTTAATTGTTGCTAACCAAGCCCTCATTTGTCCTTGCTTGTACTATTAATTGTATTTATAGACTTGAGTCTGAATAAAACCCATCATTCTATTTTAATAACTCAGAGTTGTTTAAATGACCTGCATAGTTGAGATCTTAATGAGTGCAAGACAGACATGTATAACATTAGTACAAAACAGCGTGCATAGGATCCCCAAAACATGCGAACGAACAATGATCCAACATTAAAAATTACATGAATTGACTCTAGATAAGCTTAGTCTTATATGACTTAGCAAGAGCATTAAAATTAGAAAACATAATGGGACAAAAAGAAATCAAGGGAAATGTCGAATAGATACAAATGTGTGATTAATTTAGATTAACTGCGAGTTAACTATGACATTATTGCAATGAATCACGATTAAGTATTTAAAATCGTTCCGACAGCACTAGTTGTTAATAGATATTCAGGTATTTTTCTGCTGAACCATAACATTTGGCAAACAAACCAGATTTAATTGACACAGCATGTCGTGGCTACACTTTCCTTTCGTCCGATCTAAATTCTACAAGCAATTTGTTGTATTTTAGCAGAGAAATGAAAGCAGCAGAAAGGCAGAACTGAGTACATTTTAATAGCCTGATTTTTTTATTTATCGCAGGTAATATCATAATTGTGATATTCAAGAGCGTTATTGCATATCTTCCTCATATCATGCATGCAGCCCTAATAACAACAACCCTGTAATTTATAATAGTATTAGCATAATAATATCGCAATATTTTCATCCGTTCGTGTATCATGTTTTAGTCTAATTTGTTTTGTAGGTAAATAGTTATTTCTTTCTAAATTATCAGGTAATGTTATGAGCCCATTGTTTTCAATAAATAGTTCATAAACCTTCCTTGACTAGTTTATTACTGAACCCAGCTATCACGCGCAACGCTTTCACATCCTGTGCCACCAACCACCACAAGTAAATTCCCAACCAATCACAGGCCTTCGTGTAACTCATATGCACCAGCCACTGTATTACGCAAAGTGAATACTGGAAAAATGCCCCAAGTCACCAGACCAACTGTGTGAATCATCTTACCTTAATCTGTCCTTTGTCACAGGGTTCACTGCAGACTGATTTGATTATGCCGTCTCTGTTGGGCCAGATTTCATCATCATCTATCTTCAAGCCTCTGTAGTCCCAACTGCCAACATTAATGTAGTCGTAGTAATCCTTCCCCATCTTTTTGAAGTTCATTATTTCATACCTGTGTATGAAAGGTACACATGCAGTATACATCCAACCCATTGCCAGCCACATGGTCATGTAATTTGACCATGCGAGCCAAAAGGCCACGCGACAAAGAAATCCATGATATCTTTCCTGAGCTACAGTGCGTACCTGCCAGGTGAGTCTCCGTTTACATCAAATAAGATTCCCTCCCCTGACACTCCGGTGAAGTTGGTTTTCATCAAGAAGTCCAGCAGTGTAGCACCATCTATAGGTCGCATGGCATCACACAATCCCTTAAAATACATGAACAATCATGTTATAACCCACAGCTTTACAAGGTTGTATAAGTATTTGGTTGTGTCAACAAGTACAGTAACTTTGGTATTGTTGGTCCCTGGCCACATGTAAATAAAATTCAAAGAACTGAATGAATAAAGGTAAATGTTGTGCAAAATGTGAGAGCTCGTGGATGCAATGTGAGCACTTGTAAAATATGATTTGAGAGCTTATAAAAAAAATCTGTACTTGTAGATGTGATGTGAGCACTTGTAAAATATGATTTGAGAGCTTGTAGAAAAAAAATCTGTACTCATATTTTTTTCTTCTTCTTTCACTTCAGTCACTTTTCCAGTACAACCACAACTCAATGATTACAGTCTCTCAAATCTGTCGCTGCAATGTGCAATAAGCCGGACCGAGTTGTCCCTCATCTGGCGACAGAGACCCTGCTGTCCCCGGCCGTCCTGTTGGCTCAGAGCTCCACAGACTAGGTCCACAGGTACAAATTAGTTTTGCACCAACTGTATCGGAAGAAGTGTTGCAAAAGTTGAGGGCGTAGAATTGCCGCTGTGTGATGGAAGAGAACACATTGCAGCGACAGATTCGAGAGGCTGTAATCACTGAGTTGGAAAAGTGACTGAAATGGAAAGGAAAAAAAGAATACGAGTACAGATTTTTTTCTACAAGCTCTCAAATGGTATTCTACAAGTGCTCACATCACATCTACGCGCTTTCACATTTTGCACCATATTTATCTTCATATGAATGCAAGGCCAAATGAACAGTAACAAAATTATGATGAGTTTTAACTATACTCAAAACATGATTAATGTACAGTTGGACTAACATAATGTAAAGATAAACTAAGCGATCAAAACACCAGCAGACAAGGTGAATCATCTCTCCAAGTTTCATGAAGAGTAAAGTGTGTAGTGTAGCAGGTATTGTTTTTCTATCCCATGACGTGCAATCAAAGTCTCACACACAGTGAACAATGCCACGTTGAATCATCTTATGAATTGAACCATGTCTGAAATATTACTGTACAGTTTAACTTCTGCAGGTCCCGCCAAAATTTCTAAAAGTTAAGCAACAATGTTGCATTTGCCACCATGAAAACAAGGTCATGTGTAATACGGCAGCAATACCCAGCTGGTACTTTTTTTTGTCCCATAATTCCCCCTTTCCACCTCTTCATCTCCTTCCTTTATCTCATTGCTTTGCCCCAGTATGTCCCTCTATTTATCCATCAGAGCATTACCTACCTGATAGCCTGGGCAGAGTGAACGTTGCATGTTATGCAGGCCATATGCCATTGAGTAGATGGCATTAATGACAAACCCCATCTTAGTGTCCTGTGCATATTGCTGCCGAAGCGACTCTCGCTCTGCAATGGTGGGTGGGGGGGGGGGGGGGGGGGGGGGGGGGGGGGGGGGGGGAGAAACCAGAGAAACCATTAATTTTCCTTTCTAGTTTTTTATTAAACAGTGTGCTTTTTTCCTGACATCAAAGACCACTCTCGTTCCTCTTATTTATTCTCATAGGCCACTTCTCACCTCCATGTCTCATTTCTGTATGCCTCTTTCTGTGTCCTGCTCATTTCTATTTTATGTCCCATTTCATTAGAGACATGACTCCCTTTGATATGCACACACACTGTTTTGCCTATGAATGGAGGTATTGAAACAGAGAGAAAAAGATGGGGGGAGACAAACACAAAGAAATGAAGGGAAGCTCCTAGCCACAAAGGGTATCTGCAGATACACCGGTGCTTGTGTGTGTGTGTGTGTGTGTGTGTGTGTGTGTGTGTGTGTGTGTGTGTGTGTGTGTGTGTGTGTGTGTGTGTGTGTGTGTGTTATTTGCATTAATAGTGGCCACTATGAAAAACCTGTCAACAAAAATGCAGATTCTGACTACAGTCATGTTAAACTGAAACAATGAAACTTCTCTCTTTCTTCATTCCCCAGATGGTTGTCGTACATAACTTGTACTGCTATACTTGTACAGAAGTACAGTACATCTGTAACTCACAAACCATGTATTGTCTCTGGGCATATTCACTGCTAGAGGTGATCTACATTTTCAGGTCGTACCCTTACAATTGTCCTTGGATGTTTATTTGTGTCTATACTTACTGCTACAGGTGCGGTTGTATTTGCTGCTCTCCTGTGGGTGACCTTTAAGACGACAGTGGAAACGATGCTGCCAGAACTCTGGAAACCAAGGGTTCCTGAGGTTGTTTTCAGGACGAAGTTTAAGGTAGTATTCATCAAACCATTTCACATCAGCCGACTGGAGCTTGATGGTAATACCACCTGCAGCTTCCCTAACAAAGCCATCTGTTACATCATACCGGTCCGCCCATCCATCACTGCAAAGAAACAGAAGCAAAGACAAGTTGACTACATAAGTTAAGCAAACTCCATCAATGTATCTGTGATTTTTGATACTATTATCATTGAAATAATGGGGGTTACTCAATGACATTTTGGACTGCTCAAATAAGCCTCCCAGTAGCCAACTCTTAAACCTTATCTGGTCTCCATTACTGTCTTTACAGTCCCTGTTTCTATGAGAGTGCCTCTAATATCTAAAAGGAACCTTCTGGCAGGTGAGCTTTACAGTATGTGGACCTTTTAAAGGGCCAATCTCTACAAGATTTAATAGTGCTAGTTGAAATAATGAACCTGATTAGCTAAGGGTGTAGAGTACATGAAAATCATAATGTGATGAGATGCAAAGATGAGTGTCAGCCTCTAAAGCCCATTAAAGAGATAAGCCTGTTAGTTGATGAAGTTAAATTTTTTTGTGCAGGCAACAATATGTTGTCATAACAAATAAAACCTACCTATTAATCTATTAATATATATTTAATAATATTAATATTAATATATACTTGAAGACCTCAAAGGAGGAAGGGACAAACAAATGGAGTGACCAACAGAAAGACAAGGAAGAGCGAGAGACAGCAGAGCAGTAACAGCAAATTTGGGTAAGAAATCTGTAATAAAGAAGGCACAAACAGAACTATTAGCAGAAAGAAAATGTGGGCACACATACACACACACACACACACACACATCAAATGAGGAACTCCAATTCTCCAAATTCTCCGAACCCTTACAGAAAAGCTAACTTTGAGTGAGGTAGGATTTGGGTTTACTGCTCCTCAAGGAAGCACAGATGGCACAGTGTGTGTGTGTGTGTGTGTGTGTGTGTGTGTGTGTGTGTGTGTGTGCTAGAGATAAAGAGAGGGAGTGAAAGAGAGAGAAGTGGATGTAAATGACAAATCTTCTCTCCTTTTTTCACAACTACAGTGCCAACATGGCCTCGAGCAGGACAATCATCCTCAGTTGTTCCAGTGGAAATTCTCTTTTCACTTCTCTTTTTCTCTGAGTCTTCAGAGAACAATACTCATTTTCTCCTACAGCAGGCCTTCCAGCCTCACTCTGACTGGAGTCTTTCTTCTTTCTTTCTTTCGTACTCCTTTTCACCCTCTGCCTCTAAGCAGTGGTCATGAATCACGGTGTAGGTATTTCTAGACGCCCATCCATTACATCATAGACCATGCCTGTAACCATTCAAATAAATATGTGCAAGTTTGTGATGTCTGTCATATTTGTATGGTGGGTTGGCGGTGAGCAGCGGATCTGTTGCCAACGCTTGTTGTCACAGATGAGTGTAGAAACGCTACTATATTGGACACAGACTTGTTGGGTGTGTTTACGGATTTCTTTTGGTTCTACGGACTTGAAATATGATATGAAATATGGTTCAGAAAAAACTACATGTATGAAAAAATTCAAAATGAACTCCAAACAAAGCCTGGACTAACCAGTTATGGTTAATGTTAGTGGTTCCCAACATAAGGGGGGGGGGGGCAACCAAAGGGGACAATTAACAGGATAGAAAGCAGAAAAAAACATTTGCTTCAAAAAAATAATGTTTCTCTTTCCAGACATTCCTAATCTTTGTCTTTTTCCTATCAATCTGTCTAACCTATCTATCACTCACATAGACATATACAATGACTATCCTATCTCTTTAAAATAAACCTAGATGATAAAAAGTCATACGGAGAACACTGCCCCATGCAGAGCAACACAGTGGTATCATCGCACGGCATGTCCTCACAATGGATCAATCAGCAGCTGTCCTGAACAAAGAATCACTAGGTCGGGGTATTCACAGGGAATTTGCTCCAAATTATTGTTTAATTGTATTGACATTATAACACGCAGTAGGTAAAAGAGTAAGAAATAAAGAAAGGAAGAAAGAGAAGAAATAAAGACAAAATCAAAGAGATTGACGAGTGATCACATTGTTCAGCGCTTTCTAATCCTGTTGATGGATTTTTTTTTCCTCTTACATACAGTTACGGCTTTCTCTCCACAACTGTCTCTTTTGCCATCTCTCATTAATACCTTCAGCTTTCCCTAGAGCCCCTTGGTTCTGTTTTTCTATCTTCCTCTTCTTCACCACCCCCCAACTCTGTCACATTCCACTGCATCCGTCTGTCAATATGTCCTATCTTTTACTGTTTTTCTTATTTAATTTCTTGCGCATACAACAGTTACACACATCTGTAATACTTCAAACACATGTTCATCATGGTACACAAGCTACAAACACATGTTTGTATGTTGTGTCTCTTTCGTGCTGCATTTGCTTTGTGGTGAAGAGC
Source organism: Etheostoma cragini (assembly GCF_013103735.1). Taxonomy (NCBI): domain Eukaryota; kingdom Metazoa; phylum Chordata; class Actinopteri; order Perciformes; family Percidae; genus Etheostoma; species Etheostoma cragini. Next base: position 16,438,789 of record NC_048409.1, read on the forward strand.
GCTCCATGCTTCAATTGATCAAAGCAGTCAAGCACGTGGCGGAACACGTCGCGGATAGCAAAAACATTTTAAAACGCTAATCTTTCTCTTGCCCCAGATGTGGCGTCGGTTGTTGTCCACTATGATACACTGCACAGGATAAAACGATCAGTTGTCACGCGCAACACCAATTGGTCCCGATCCAATCCGACTGATAGTCTGCACCCAACATTACAAAATTGGACTCTGTTCAATTACAAAGTGTTAGTATATCATGGTACACAGCTTTAAAAAAGGGTGAGAGGAGCTGATGTGTGATTGCCGATTATTGACACTAGCCCCAACACAGCCACTGATAATGTATGATTATTGATTTCACCCAGTCCTACCGCATTTTGAAGATACATGCCTCCATCACAAAAATACCTGCGGTGCGCTGGTGAGTCCTCTGCACCGCCCTGTGCATTTGAGGGCGCTTTGCAGTCGTTGCTCTTTATTCTAAGACTACAGCCTTTATAGGGTCATGTGTGCTGTAGAGACTTTAAACCAAATTCAACAAAAATACACAAACTACACACATATTGATCAACATTTACAGTATGTAACTGTGTGGACGATGTTGCCGTAAGGAGATGGCTTTAGAAGTCTTAGGGCAATGGTATACATTTATGAGAGTGCAAAGGGAGTGTGTGTATGTTTAAGGGGAGCGATGGTTGTGTGTGTGTGTGTGTGTGTGTCTATGTGTGTGTGTGTGTCATCATAAAATAGGTTAATCTATCACTCACTCTGTTCTTAAATGATATAACTGTTCTTAATGACATCATGGTTCTCTCTCTCTGTCTCCCCATGTCTAAAAGCCCAAGGCTGTTGTCATGGTTTCCACCCCACGCTCAACATGCTGTGTGTCTCAACAGAGCACACTGGATTTTGAATGCACACACACACACACACACACACACACACACACACACACACACACGCACAAACACACTTCTTTCTACTATTCAATTAACATTAGATGTCCTGTCTCTACTAATATTGGAAATGCTATTTGCATAATAGTACAGCATGCCAGTGTTGTAGGTCAACGCAGTACCTTAAGCAGAACTTTTACAAACCAATTCTACATACTGAGGCCTGGGGCCATTGCCTTTCCATTCTGTTCAGTCAAAGTATAAATGGAAACTGGAACTCATTTGCGAGTGATTATTAATTTTTACGTGGTTCTTTCTTGGTTGTGAAATCCATCTCAAGCTAGAAGTTTTTGAATCTTTGAATTTCAGCAAAGTTCAGCCAGAGGGATTTGTAACAGGAATGCTAAAAGAAACCGACAACTGAGCAAGGATGCAATACAAACATAATGTAAGTTAATGTCCTATGTTAAAAGCACAAGAAGCAAAATGCTATGGCAGACCTTTTTCAGCGTCGCTCTTTCCAAGAAAACAAGAAAGTTGCAGTTAGATTAAAGCAAAGTAGATTTTGTCTTAATATGACCACTAGAGTGGGCTTTCAACAAAAGCAGTCAATGGACGAGTTCCCCCGACAGACTGTTGCTGTGACGACAAGCAGCAAATCTGTGTGTTACAGCTCAGACAATTTACCAGGAACTGAGTTTTCTCTGATTATCTCCCAGACTCCTTTCCATTGTGTCTCTATGGAGCAACACAACTTAAATAAAAAACCATTGAAGTTGGAAACCTTTTTAACTTAAGCATTCATGTCTTTGCTTCAGCACCTAGAGGGAATTATACAGTTTGTCTGTGTCTGTTTTAATGATCACTTGCATTCATGTCACATATAAATATTGCTGAGCATTGTAAAATGCAACTTACTGAGAAATCATGACCATAGCTACATGTACTGTATGTGCTTTGGAAATTGTTTCTCATGGCAAACTAGGATGGTCGGAGATTGTTAGACTGACACAAAGTTTGTTTTTAAATCTACTCGGCCCATTCTTATCTTTTTTATTATTCTGTATTACTTATCTTAGTTTTATGGAGATCAGAATCTGCATCAAAGTCGAAGTGACTTGCTTATTCATTTAAGAGTTTATAAAGCAACAAAAATTGCTGATAACAGTTATGCCCAAGTAGTAAGTATAGGGGATTTGCCACTGTGACCATTGAGTAAAAAAAATGTAATCAAGGTTAAGGTGACAGTTAAAAATATGGTGACTGTATCAAAGCGTGAGCTCAGTGTTGTACACAAAACCAATTAAAGATATGAATGTAAGATTATATCACTACAAACAAGGCCACCCCTGTTGAGCTTTTCAGCTGCATTAAAGTGAGATGATAATAGTTGATCAGTGAATAAACCACAGTGTTTTAGGGATCCAGAGCATATAGGAAATGTTGATTTGTATTATTGTTCCCTTTTGATCTCAGTCGTGCTGTGTTTGGTCACATAATGATATGTTTGATGAAGGAGTAGAGAGTGGAAGCATGCTTTTCAATTTCAGCGTCGTTATATCAGGGTACACATTTGTATTGTTCAATCACTGTAATAAGATTGGTTAAGCCCAGGAAAATAAGGTCACAGATTTTGTATTGGCGAAATATCTGAATCTGATCTGAAGCTGTGCTGCCAATAGGTCACTTTAGTAATTATTGTGTGAGTTCAATAATGTTATGCCACGCGACCCCAACCCACCCACTCCCTAGCTGCCATGGCAACCTGGCAGAGATTGTAGATGAGCATCTGCTGCCTACAACCATACATACATAAACACACCAGCAGTCCAAAAACCAAACCTGACAACATTAATTAGCTGGACAGACAACACAAGTGGGAAAGGGAACTTAGAACACACACAGACAGACAGTAACAATCTGAAAGAGCGTGAAAATAAAAGAAAAAAAGTGTAAGCTGCTCTGTACGTCTGTGGACGTCCAAAACTTACTTTAAGTGTCGGCAGCACCACATATGTACATGGAAAAGCCCTGCTGCCAAAATTCTAACCCAGAAAACAGACAAAAAAATACAGAAGAACAAACATAGATGTTGTCCAAAGGAAGGTGTGTATCTGGCTGTTTATTTCATTCCAAATACCGCTGTTCATTAGCATAGTTGAAGGCTCCCAAAGCACCACGACATAGCAACAACTGTCAGTTAAAAGAAATTCTTAAGTGATAAGCAGCAGACAATTTCAACCAAATTGGATGATGCATGCAAAACACTGGTTGGGTGTGCTTTTTGCTAATCACTGTTTTTGAAGGAGAGAGAGCTCAGAGGTTGGGATATAACAGTCAGATCAGTCAGCTTCTCGTCACTTCTGGATGGTAAAAAAAAGATTGGTTTAGTGCCCTGGATTTTAATGATGTTGTGAATGGTTTCGCTCAAAGGGAAAAAACAAAGTTGATCCAAGCTAAGACAGCTCACAAAATTGCAAGTTATGATGCAATAAAGTATGTTGTAGTTTTTGAGGCTCTTTGAAAAATGTTTTTGGGATTTGGAAGAGGGAGAAGCCTCAAAACTGTGATGACAAAGCACAATAGTAGTATTGTATACTTTGATTCCCAGGCTACTTGACTCACCCCTTGTTAAAGTCAAGCTTTATTTTTTTCATTTTCTATGTAGCACATAGACAACTAGAAGTGACATAGAGAGGCGTAGAAAGATGCAATAATCCATTAATTCACGCAAGAGTTTTAGAATGAGGCTTTAGGAAACAAACTGTGATTTGACCAGAAAGTATCAGCCAATCTTCAGCCACAATACCTCATCTATCTCTTAACAGGTGTGTGTGTGTGTGTGTGTGTGTGTGTGTGTATGTGTGTGTGTGTGTGTGTGTGTGTGACAAAGAGAGAGATGGATGCAGGGCCTGTGTCAATGTGTGTACCCAACTGTGTAATTATGTGAGTGATTGGACCACTTTTTACGCCCGTCATTCATTAATACGCCCACACGCAGTACAATCCCACACGCCTGCTTACCTTGACAGCAGGTTCACTTTTACTCATCTAGCGATGCCACACTTCATTACCCTCTGTTTCTCTTTTTTTCTGACATCTCTCACCTCTCATCTTTTTCCAGTTTCTCCCAAGATCAAATTCCCCGCCCCCCCCTGTCCCCCCATTTCTCCTATTCATACCTCTCTCTTTAGCAGTTTCTCTTACGCTGAATTTCTCTACTGGCTGCATTTTTCATATTGTTGTTTCCCTCTCCTTCAATTTTATTCTTTCACTCTGTTGCCTGCATTTGCTATTTGTTTTCCAGAGTATTACGTCACCTTTCAGAGAACCATAATTACATTGACATCACTGAAATTCAGTTACCTAACTGCCTGGAAAAAAAGGGGGGGGGGGGGGGGATCAAGGAATGTCTGATACAGACAGACCACACACATGCACAATATTCAGTTTCAACAAAATAAGCAAAAATCATTCATCTTAAGAACTATAAATTACTACAAGTGGAAATAAGCAATTACACCTTTCAGGGATTTAGTGTCATTCTGGACCCCGATCTCAACCCTTTCCATAGGCTTAAACTCTAGTGACCCTTTTTCAAACTGAAGATCAACAAAATGCACTAACCTTAGAAATGTCCTCACTTCCTCAACTGTTTTAACACTCCCACTCATTCTCACACTCACCCACACACAATTTGTCCAGGATAGTTTAGGCATACAGAATATATTTCAGATTTTGGCAACTTTTCTGATTTTTTCCTGGGCTTCAGGCAACAGGCGCTCATTTTAATATGTGACAGGGGGACAGAAACAGAGCTGTCAATGAAGAAGAGAGAGAAGACACAGAGACACACAAAAAGTTTAAGAGACAAAAATAATCAAAAGGGACGGATGGAGAGAAACAAACAGGCAATAAGACCATTCAAGGAGCCATAGTTGGATTACTGTTGTCCCCCTTTTAATATAAGCACATAGTAAAAAGTGATGGTGTTGGCCACCTGTTTAAGACAGGTGGCCAACTGGGCAACGTGTGTATGGGACTAAACGCTAGTCTGAAGAGGTTTATCGCTATGGGAAGTGAGGCTCTCCGTGTGTAGAAAAGTACCGTAGGCAGTAGCTGCCGCTGACACAGTGATGCACATACTTTTCCATGGCTAGTGAAGTTATAGCAGTCAGTGTTTTATGTTTGCTGCAAAGACAAACTAAATCACCTGATTAATGCAACGTTAACACAACGTCTCCCGGACATTTCAAATAATTTACAGTGTTTTAAGTGTTCTTGGATACACAGAATTTGTTGCTAGTGTGTGACATGCACAGTCAATGTTGATCAATTTTTCAAACAAGCCCCGCTAGTCGACCACAACCTGAAATTTAGAGGAAGCAACACACACATACATACATACACATACATACACACACACACACAGACACACACATACATACATATATTCACTGTATAAATATATATACGGATACACACACATGTATATACGTATATACATATACATGTATATATATATATACACAGTACATATGTAAATATATACATATATATATATGTATATATACATACATACATACATACATACATACATACATAGGTGTATACATAAACATATATACATAAACATACATATATATATATATATATATATAGAGACGCGCACACACACACACACACACACACACACACACACACACACACACATAAAGAGTAAAGGAGTAGAGGTAGGTGAAAAGTAAAAATAACTTGAGATGATAGGGTAGAGAATGAAATAGAAGATGGGTACAATACGATGGATGAGTGCGGATAACAGACATTTTTGTGCCTTAACACAACCAAACTGCAACTATTTCACAACAGTAACAATGTGTTTAAAACCGCAACAGTAACGTTCTTTGGTTTAGATATGCAGGTGGAAAACGCTCCTGTGGGTCATATTTACTGGCCCCGCTAAAGGCGCTAATTTATGAAACCCTTCTGTGGGTTGTATTAGGGTAGGAATGAAAGGCATTCTGCAGTCTGCTAATTCCGTATAATGGCCTGCTGCTAAGCATTACAGACTGTTGCCATGTATATCCGAGCGTGCCACGGTCGCAGTTCTGTTCACTCTGGAGGACATCCATCAGTCCGCGGAAAGAAGTCTCGTTAATTTATCAGCTGTGGCAAAACTGGGGAAAAGTAGAGCAAGATCCTGTCCTTCAAGCCAGGCAACAGAAGCAGATCTGGGAAGCTCCTATTGCTACATCTTTAGATACAGTTTACGCAGTTACTTCAGCAGTAGAGACAATAGTTATTGCTAAATTACAACATCGTGTTTATAGGTGTGTCAAACGCAGCACCGGTGCAAAAAAGATGAGGACAGAAACATCAACATCAATATTTCCAAAGAAGCCCCATTCAAGTGGACTCACTTCACCGTTAATGGAAATCTTTGTTTTAATGTGAATTATAAGTTTACGTTGCTATGGACGCAGTGTTCCAACCATAGAGATGCAACGGACTATTTTCTTTAGGGGAATTAATAGAATCATTTTGAAATCAATAAAATCCTTTAAAAATTAATATTTTGTGTTGAATTATTGATTTATTTGGTAAGTAGCCGTGTAATATACATTACGAACCTTTTTAGGGTATTCACATTAGGGTCCTGCATCACCCTGTCGGAATTATATTTCTTATAATGACCGTCTCGCTCTACATTATCTCAACATTAACGTTGCATGGTTTGAAGGCCTTTGAATGTTCGAGGTGAAGAAGGGAGTTGAGCAGTGGAGAAAGAAACACACAGAGAGAGATAAAGAGGAATGATGTCAGGGAGGAAAGAGAGAGAGAGCCGGAGTGTATTCGGCCTGGTCTGGCATCATCACTTTTTATTGCTTCATACATTAAAGTGTCATCTCTCATATCCAGCACAGCGGACATTTTAATATCACCTACTGAGGTAATACACCACCAATGTAACATTTCTCTCTCTTTTTCTCTCTCTCTCTGACTTCTATTTCTGCTTCAACTTTATCACCATGGTGGCCTTTTAGTTTCTCGCTCCCAGATTCTCTCTCTGTCTCTGCTTTTCCAACCCTCTCTCTATCATTTTCCTTTCCTCTTAGCAAGGTCTAACATAATTCACATGTACATTAACAGAGAATGTGTCCCTCAACAGGTTTGGAGGAGCCATGGGTTGCCATAACCATTTCTCATGTCCTATATTAATATTGTGCTACATACTCTATATATCCTAAACTACTATTCAACTATAAAAAATATAATTTTACTACAGTAAAGACACATGATATATTTTAACATCAAGTTTAGTCTATTCACAGGTCATCAACATTTAGGTAATTTTTTTCAAAGACACACACACGCAGGATGGAAATGGAAAATCTTGTATGAGTAAATGATGGGCCGGTGGCTTGGAAGCAGCCGTCAGAGCTATTCCCTGCTTTACACGACGGCGATAATTATACTGGTTGGGCTGTGCGCACACAATCACACACACACACACACAAGGACACACGCGCACACGCACACGCGCACAGCCTGTCTGACAGCAGGAATTAGCAAAGAGAAGTGCAGCTAACGCCCGGTAACGAGACATCCAGCTTCTCGCCCACTGAATCCTGTTTGTGTGTGTGTGTGTGTGTGTGTGTGTGTGTGTGTGTGTGTGTGTGTGTGTGTGTGTGTGTGCAGCCCAACCAGTATAATTAATATACTCATTGGTACGTCGTCTCACCAGCTCTCTGTCTCTCTCTCTCTCTCTCTCATATTTTTTCAGCTAACATTTGTAAATATATTTTCCTGATCTGTTTATATTCTGAGCAGGAGAATAAAAAAGAAATGCTGATTATGCTCTGTGTGTCCTAATTAACATGTTAGCATACTCTGATTCTGGTTAGCGATGTTTTTGCAGGAGCAGCGGATCTCTTTGGCCAGACTGTGTCCCTGGAGCTTTTCCATGCAGTTTTTTTTTTGCTTAAACTTATCAATGTCAGCAATGTATTTTATTGTCCCCACATAAAAGCTTATGTATTTGCAGTAGCATCCGATATATTTTATGGCAGTAGGATTACACACCGTCTCTGTGCTCCTTGGATATGGGGAGCAGGAGGCTATTGATCATCAATGTTTACAGTTTTTAGAGCAGATTCATATATATTCATCGCTCACCAATATGTGGCCATTTGTGTTATATATCCAGAAATTATCCAGACATTATGGCTTGTGTTACATTGTTTTTTTACTTTGCCTCTGAGCGGTCACCTGTGACATAGGTGTTGGTATGTATATGAATGTCCATCTTGATTTTTTTATTTGATAAGGTTCCCCATTAGCTGATGCAGAACATCAGCTACTCCTCCTTGGGGTGAATTGAAATAATCTGCTCCAGCCTCCAGTCGATAACATTTACCTTAATGAGTGAAGTAAAGGATTTGAGCGAAGTATTTAGAAACTGTTCTTATTAAAGTTAGGGGACGCAGATGGGGCCAGGTGTGTGGTACACAAGTAAACATCCAAACTTTCTCTCTGTCACAAACTCTCTCACTCTATCTTTCTATCATTTTCTTGCTCTCTGTCTCCTTTGTTGCTATGGTAACAAGCTGTGCGGGGGCTGTGATACGGCATACATCACACCCATCTCACTGAGCTCATTGGAATAGAAGGAAAGACAGGGAGACAGAGACAAATGGGTGACAGGGTTTGGTGTATGCATTGAGTTTCCGTTGTCCGATAATTAGTCATTGACTGCAAAAAAACGAGAAAATTATAGTAGTCTCCGGTCAGATTGACTGGTGGAAATAATTCCCTCTACACAATCTGAATTGTGTTCAAATAATCTACAGTGATTTTCATATGTTTTGTTCTATTACAACAATGAAAAAATCATGTTTTTTTTGTTTGTTTTTTAATGACTGTAGGCTGTAGCGTATGCGATAAAGGAAAAAACTACATGTTGCGTTCTTGCCGATTGAACTCAGGAGTAGGCTAGGACTACCGTAGATTCACAAACTACAAACTGCAACATGTAAGCGGGAAAGTCAAAGCCTAAGCAAAACAGGACAAGATTACCAATTCAGTGTTCAAGTTAACATCCAAAATTTGCTGAAATTTTATTGAATTCATTTTTCCTTCTACTCATGAAATCTTCCCTGTGCCACTGGCTGCAGACCTACCCCAAAGCATGATTGATCCACCCCCATGCGTAACAGTTGGAAAGAGGTTCTCTTCATTAAATTCTCTGCCCTTTCTTCTCCAAACGTACCTTTGCTCATTCTGGCCAAAAAGTTCTATTTTAACATCATCAGTCCACAGAACTTGTTTCCACAATGCATCAGGCTTGTCTATATGTTAATTTGCAAACTTCAAACGCTGATTTTTGTAGTGAGGACGTAGAAGAGGTTTTCTTTTGAGGACTCTTCCATGAAGACCATATTTGTACAAGTATCTCTTTATATTGCAATGGTGTACCACAACTCCAGTCTGCAGGGTCTTTTTGTATGGATCGTGCAGTCAAACGTGGGTTTTGACTTGCTTTTCTTACAATCCTGCGAGCTGTTCTGTCTGATATTTTTCTTGGTCTTCCAGATCTTGCTTTAACCTCCACTGTTCCTGATGACTGCCCTTTCTTAATTACACTCCGAACCGAGAATATTGGCATCTGAAAACGCTTTGCTGTCTTCTTATAGCTTTCTCCTGCTTTGGGAGCGTCAACTATTTTCAGTTTCAGTTTTCTAGACAACTCCTTAGAAGAACCCATGGTGCTGATTGTTGGGGCCAGGTCAGATGAGTCGGGGCATTTAAAACCTTAAGATTGACATCACCTGGTCTTTCCAGACAATGACTGAGAACAATCCATGACACTGTCAGGTCTCAGCTTTCCAAAGGGGGCAGTACAAGGTATTAACTCTGCTGGGTGCCCAAACTTTTGCAGACACCATTTTTTAGTTTTTTTTTATGTTGAAAGTGTAAATGATGGAAATAAAATGTATGTTTTTGTGACTTATTATACCAATGTCTAATCTGTCATTTCATGCCTTTTGGAGATTTTTCCATCTTTTCTTGGCTTCTTTATGCACATTAATACTACTTTTTACCTGGGGTGCCCAAACCTTAGAGCCCCACTGTATAATAATTACGCTTTCTGAATGCCTACATGATTGTTCTGCCAAAACATCCAAATTTTTCAATGTCTTTCTCTGTTCGTTTGGAACTGAACAATGAATTGTCAGAAGCCAGTGTAAACCAGTCCATTTCCTCAATACATTTCTAGAGTCAGCCAAGGCAAATCCATTTTCAGTTAATATTTAATTTAATGACCCATTTCTTCCTGTAACCCATTAACATATTAGGCAACTGAACAAATTGCCTAATGTGATGAATGGATAGAAGCCTCTGTGTTACCTAGCAGAAGAGTTTAAATCTTAAAAATGTAATAAGACAACGTGTAAATGTAATCCCATTTTCTTCAATTCGTCCTATTTTCCTGTGCCGTTTACATAAAGCAACAAAAAAAAACAATTTGTGTGTATATATGGGGTCTGACAAAACACTCGGCAGCTTAAAGTTTTCCATTTTCACATAGTTTGTTTCACTAGGGGAAACAAACAATGTTTCTCAGAAGTATCATAGTTGATATTTCACTTAATTAACTTTGACTAGTACAGAGTCAGAGCTAAATTCAGGGGACAATTAATTTCTTGTCCAGCCTTTCAAACTTTCAAAACGTGTGATGTATGAAAAGCGAGAAAATGAGAAGCTAGAAAGACACTTAAAAGGTGCTGTCGATGAAAATAAATCAGGCAGACAGTGGAAGTCAAGTCTAGAAATGGACCAAGTTGGAGGTAATTTGTGTCCTGTTAAAATCTATGTTGTCATTACTTTATGTCAAATCCATACCAGCGTAATAAAAAGTACATTTGAATGAATGTTCAGAAAATTTAGCATACAAAACAAAAGGGGGAACCCTTTAGATTCCTGTGGTGATTACTATTACTATTAACAAGTATAAAAACGATTAGTTTGGTGTGTATGCGTCTGTGTGTGTCCCACAATATATATAATGCTTAAATGAGAGCATGCAACAGACTGACAGAGCAAACAATGTGTAACAACACATACAGTATTCATTAACACACAAATTCAGACAAGTACAGATATATATTTACTGTGGTTAACCGTCTACCTCCCTTCCCTACTATCACTTTCTCTGTCTCTTTTGTTTTCCAGTCTCGCCCTCCTATCCTCTATAATTCCCAGCACTTTCCCTGTTGGCGTGGATAAGAGGATAAGGCCATTCCCTGGGAGGGCAATAAGAGGATGAATATGTGTTTGTAGGTGAGTTGTGTGTCAGCCCATACCTAAGTGTGTGCGTACATTTGTTGCATTTTGAACATGTTGGTAAGCCAACTGAATACAGGTGTGTTTAGGTGTATAGTTGTGTGTAAGTGTTTGTGCGTCTACATTATGTTGGCTGACTGTGTGTGTGTGAGGTCTGCCCTACATATGGAAAACCTCCTAATTCCCTACAAAGAGACTGAGTTGGAATACCATTAGAAAATCCAGTGTATTCTTTAATCAGCCTGTCTCTTTCAGTGGGAACAGAAAGAAAAAAGATGAAGGGGATACACAGCATTAGAACTGCTTAATGACATGATTTTTTGAGAAAGCAAAAAGAAGAAAAACAAATTGACCTGTCTATATGTGCATGGACCCGTTCCTTTTTTGCTACAGCCTGTACCTCAACCTGCGCATGTGTTTGTTCCCTTGTCTTGTCTTGTGTGTGTGTGTGTGTGTGTGTGTGTGTGTGTCTGTTTCTGCATGTGTTGTTTTTTCTCCCTCCCTCCCAGCTTTCTTCTCTGTGTTTTTTGGCTCTGGGACGTGTTCCATTGTCTCAGTGTATTGTTTGTAACAAAAAAGTACACCTCACAGTGTGACCACTCAATGTTCCTCCATAAAAACATCAAGTGTTGTTAAAAACAGGATTTGAATTTAAAATGACTTATTTTTTGCATAAAATGTAATCACGACTCTAGCTGTTTAATGAGTGGCAAGACAGGCGAAAATTAATAAGAGTAAAAAAACAATACCTTAAAATAAAAACTATTTAAAAAAAATAACCTACACCCAGGCGCCCAGTTAGATCAGTTGGTAGAGCGGGTGGCCATATATAGAGGTTTACTCCTTGACACAGTGGGCCCGGGTTCGACTCCAAACTGTATTTTGTCCCCCCCCATTTCATGTCTTCATCTGTCCTGTCAAAAATAAAGGCCAAAAATGCCCCAAAAAGCCTAAAAAAAATCCCTACACCCAGTTGTACCGCTGGCACACGGCCAATGCAGCATTACCACAAGTTTGTGGTGCTGTGTGATGTAATGCTATTTCAGTGGCTTCAACATCCCAATAAAAATAAGTCACAGCTAAAATCTTGTGTCAGGCACCGACCTAGAGGGAATGGATACAACAGCAAAACATTATACAACAGCAGCAGAACCTCTCTGAAAGTGTCATTAAAGTTCATCACTATTGCGTGAGATTGGAAAATACAGTATAAAACAGCAGGTGCGACCGTCGTGTTAATTCTTTGTTCAACCAACCATATGTACACATAAATAAATACTAAACCAATGCTTCACCATCAGACACAAAGTTTTTCTTGTTTTATTTTTTCTCATTTGTTTTCTATTCATGTATCTAGTGAATACATCAGTACTGTACCATTTTTAATTTTAGCGTTTTTAAGCCACTCCGCAGGCTCTCATCCTGATGGCCTGAAGATAAAAAATTAGACAAACTGTCTGGTGTAAAGATTCATGCACTCAAAGCCAGTCTAGCAACAGGACAGATGTTGTCCTTGATATCTCTAATAAACATTCATGAGCAGAGAATACTTTTAGTAATTTCCATTCTGGTCGAGTTAAAGCAGGAAGAGAGAGAAGTAAAGTGTAAGATATAGATAAGACAGGAGAAGCCGGAGAAAAAGAAGGAGACAGAGGGGCAAAAGATAAAGACAGATACTGACGGAGAGACTGAGAAAGAGACAGAAAAGCCTGTGAGTTGATTAAAGAATTTTTTGATATTAGATAGTTTCAGTTCAGCAGCCTTTTGATCGACTGTCTTAAAGAACTTCACCCAAATTGACAGAAAAAGAAAGTCAAGGTAGATTTTCAATGGGGCTTAAAATTTGAAGACATAGACCTGCAGGTTTACTTGATATGTGGTTGACACGTTTGACACATTTGACACAAAGTAAGAAAGAGATCCAAGGAACATTGACTTATTAATTTTTTCCTTTGTAGAATTGAGAGAAATATGACTTGATGTTTTACAACAGAAGAATGTCAATAACAATGACAAAACAAGAACCTTTAGATGAGCCACAGCCGCAGGTTGTGGGTAAAAAATACTGAGCACCAAGCAATCGGCCTATTCTGAACAGGCACACGCTGCACTAGGAACACAAATAACAAAAAATCTGGCCTGTGAAAAGGGCCATAGTTCACTTTTTTAATGTAGGTTGAGAATGCAGTCGGACAGGCAAAGACAGGGATATCATGCACGGATGTGCAGAGGAAGTGGAATGTAGGCACAAGGAAGAATGTAGAGAAGAAAAAGGTGAAGCATATAAACGTCACAAAGCAGACCACATTCATCTAGGCTCATCAACATCAGCACCATGTGTGTCATCTACAGAAGGCTGGCCCAACCTTTTCAAGGATCACTCAGAATTTAAAAGTTACTTCAGTACCTCTGTGATAGCCACACTATTCCAGCTAAAGATGGATGGTCTCCTTCAGCGGTGTTACAGATTAGATAAAGAGAATAATGCGTCTACTCAGAGTCAGTGAGATCTACAGATACAGAAAACGGCACAACAGTAACCTGTAAGAAATGTCTCACTTTTTATGAGACCTATGTACAACTAAGTTCTGCTCAGGTGGAGAAGACCGAAGGGATCCAGGTACAGAGTGCATAACAACTTTGGCATGATGCAAGGAAGCTTCGACTGACTGAGCAGCAAAGAGAGTCCCCATAAGGGGCACTACTAACCCACAAAAAATCCTAAATTAACACTTGCATCCCACCTTTACTGGCAATACTGCAACTAAATATGCAAAAGAAAATGAGCACATAGCCACACAGCGCATGGGGGATCAAGGGCACACTGTGGAGAGAAAGGCCTGGTAGTTTGTCCTGACCATCCCTTGTTTGGAGCCAGCCCAGATTTAAGACTCAGCACAACTCTTTGAGATTAAGTGTCCCCGAAAGAGTCCTGTGTCACTTGCGGAGTTTCTTGGTCGGCCAAATGGTGACATCAGATGCGTAAGTGATAGAAATGATCTCATTCTTCCAAATGGGGTAAGTGGATACTACCTACAGGTGGGTTCACGAATATTGTTACTTATGTGTGAACTACTGCAACATATATTTGTGAACTTTCATTAAAACATTAATGAGCCAGTAAGCCTTTGACGTTAACATTACTAAGAAACGGCTACTTCAGCTATCTCACTGGAAGTTGCACCCATAATAATTTCTACAGTAGCAGTACGAGAATAAGGTGGTGGACAAAGTACATTAGCATTAGCTACTAGTCAACCAGCACTTGTACTGTAGGCACCTAAGCATTTTTCTTCTTTGTTCCCCCTACAGGTTGGGAATGGAATTGGCCATTACTGTTACCATTACCATTATTCTTATGTCTCATTCCAACGAGTTCAAGAACCACTGAATCTTTTGATTTTGGAAATGATATTTCCAAATATAGGTACAAAAGAATCATTGGTGTTGGATTGATCGATATTGAAATCAATCAATATTAATAAATAAGGTATGTGTTAGTGCTGCACAATTAATCAAATTTGAATCACAATCACAATTTTGGCTTCCAACGATCAAATCACGCGATATTTTAAATGCTTCATTCCGTTCATAGAATGCTCCGTTTTTTTTTTTACAACGCCAATCTACCGCTCTGTAAACCACTGTCTGATCATGTGCCAATCTGAATTTTTCCCTCCACCGTGCAGCTTAGTTTGTAGATGTAGACAGTCAGAGGATAGAGTAATAAGAGGAAAATTCCACAATAGATAGCAGTCGGTCATATGTCGGTCACGAGGTTAACCAGTAAACGCAACATTTACAACAAGTTACTGAATGCAACTAACTTCAGTTCGCAAAATAATAGCGTGAGACGGAGCCTGCTGGACCCATTCATAATGAGTCAGACGTCACTCTTTAAGTATGTCCATCGCACTCCCTCTTTATTCCTAGCTCTTTTAATCAGTTATTGTTTATGTTTTGTTTTTTAAATGTATCCTAGTTTATTTATTTCACATGATTTTTCATTTACATGAGTTTCAGCTGTATGCATGTACAACATACCACTTCAACATAAGGACTGTAGCACAAAATGGATGTGAAATAAGTTATAAATAGATTATGTTATAATTAATCGTGATCTCAATATTGATATTTATATAATATTAATATTGATCAAAATAATTGTGATTATCATTTCAGCCATAATCGTGCA
Source organism: Etheostoma cragini (assembly GCF_013103735.1). NCBI lineage: Eukaryota > Metazoa > Chordata > Actinopteri > Perciformes > Percidae > Etheostoma > Etheostoma cragini. The sequence continues at coordinate 16,454,221 of NC_048409.1, forward strand.
GCCCTGGTATCTGTTGTTTAACTGTGTCTAAAGTGGGATGTTATCAATGGCAAAGCAATGCCATGTGGCAGAAAAAAAATTGTATCACATTTACTGAGGAACCCCCAAAGTTTGTAACTAATCGCGGGTCAAAAATCATGAACCAAATCGTCGTTTGGTGCAACCTTACAGCCCTAGATATTATGCATCCAAAAATCTACACATTTCCAAGTAAAAAAATGTGTTCAGTCCCAAAGCTAGATGCCCCGTTTAGACTATTGGGAACTACAAAAAAGATTTTAGTTATTAGAACAGATTTCCAATGTTAAAACGCAGTTTAAACACATTTGCAATGTTTATCCACATAAACGGGAACAGACACACACCTGCACGCATGCAGTCTCTCATATTTGTATATTTACAGTAAGATGCTCAAATTAATAAACACTGAAAATGTACAATCACACACTAATTCTCACACACAAACACACACACAAAACCAAATGCCTCTTTATCTCCTGTCTTCATGCATCACTTTCATACATATTCCCATGTGTTTAATTAACAGCAGTATTTTATTGCAAAGCCATGAAAAGAAATCAGAATTCATTAACCATAATTTCACCAATTAAATGAGACAAAGCAGCTCTTGTTTTAATTAAGGGTAAGTTAAAACAATACCAGCAATCATTACATAGCTCCAAAACCAATAGGTCACAGGCTGGAATAGACTTGGTTTGAGTGTGCATGTACAGTATGTCTTAGTGTGTATCAGCACCTCTGTATGTTAATGTGTGCCTGTGTAAATGTGTTTGCATATATCCCAATCCCAGCGGCGATACATAAATTATACTCCTACTGTGAGCATATTTTTGTTTCATGTCTGACACAAAATCTTTTATTTGCCATGATTTTTGAAACACACACACACTTCTATGCGCTGCCCTAAACTGATAATCTCTCTTCTCTTCAATCATCTTCTCCCTTCCTTCCCATTGCTCGCCTTTCTGCATCTTTCCTTCCCCCTCCTCACTTGGTTTGCCTGCTCTGCCCTCACCATGTCTTTAATCTGCTCTCACTATCATGCAAGTGTACAATCCAGTGTGGATCAATTTTAAGGTGTTGAGACATCTCAGATGTTTTGCCACACATTTAACATTTCTTTTAAATTTCTCAATTTAAAACCACAAGGAAGTGTGGCCTTAACAGACAGCTGTGTTGTGTGGCGGAAAACTCCAGGGGTCTGACCTCTGCTAAACGATCAGTTTAGGGTCTCAATTCGCATACCGGTATATCAAATTTTGACAAAAATGCATGTGTGAGAGATGATGAGATAAAGTCCCAAATGAGAGAAAAAGAAAAGGGTAAAGGAACAGGCTAATAGGAAGGGACAATAATATTAATAATCAGGGAAAGTCTGACAAAGATGAGAGAAATGTGACAAAACAAGAGAGTCATGGAAGATGAGAGGGCAGTGGGCCCGTAGAATATGAGCACAGAAATGTTCAGGCTCTGATCTGAATTTCACTGAAATGGCCATTGGCATTATAAATAAACCCCTCTTGTAACAGTGCTGAACATAGTTATTGTCACTCTCCTTATGACTGCTAAACAGTACACATTTTCTGACAGTAACACACATAGCATTAATATGGTTGCACCCACGCATACACATAGCCATGCATGCGCATGCGCCACATATCACCCCAGCTGCTAGGCTGGATTCATCCAAATATGGCAGGGGATATTTCATGGCAACAGCAGGCAGATAGGATGCAGACTTGTGCTGGATGATCTCCAGAGGTAGACTGTTTTTTTACTTTTGATTCAAACTATTCTCCTTCAATTCATTCAATAGTATGGTCCATATCTTCAGCATCAACACTATCTGCCTCTTGTAATATCACAGAGAATCCAGCAGAGGTTACATTATTGGCTGCGATGGAAATGCAACTACACTGCTTGAACTGTAAGATTGCAAACATACATTGGTTTTAACTTATGACGTAGTTATATAATTTGTATTTGTACTTTTAAATAATGTTTTCGCAGTTTTTCATCAACTTGGGTCTCATTGAGAACATGCACAGCACAGAGTATTTCCCTGGAATCTGTTGCTGCAAAACAGCTGCAAATGAGAAAATACAGACAATTATAAATGGCACTGATGGAGTGGACACACAGTTACAGCTAAAAGGCAGACGGTGCTTGGGTGGGAAACATTTTTGAAACTGAGATGACTGATCATGAAATACAGAGATGTTGTTGCTGTGAAGTCAACCATATTATAGGTCTAAGCTATTACCACTGGCTGCCCTGCATTGTCTGGATGGAAATGTATTGCGAGGAAGGACAGTGCTTCAGTGCATGTTGGGTAAGCACGTGTGTAAATACAATCTTAAACTCCTGCAACAGAGCACGGCTCTGCCTCCTCAGTTCCAGAACACCCTGTCAGAGCTCAGCTCCATCTCCTTCAGCACTAAACATTTTTCCCCAAATGTTTTGAGTGTACCCCCAAATGTATTTTGAAAAGTTGACTGACAAATTTGAAACTGTACGTCGCTTAGTTTCCACTCTTGCTGTAAAAAACTGTGCAGTTTCAAGTTTATAGATGCGCTTTGCTGTCAACATGCTGCGGCAGATGTGTCGTGTTTAAGCTCTGTGTATTTCTGCTGTAGTTTCAAAGTAGAAGCAGAAGCAGCATACAGCCACTTCCCTGATACTTCCCTCATTCAGAGACCAGAGCCCCAAACAGGGCTCTGTGTCTATCAGAAGGTCTGAGATAAGCAGAGCAATCATGTATTGCACAGCAGGCTATGGTGCAGGTAGGTCATTTTCTGAAATATAGGACTTCATTGCGACGTTATTATTATTATTACTGTAATAGCCGATTATAACTATTTTACACAAAAAAATCACAACTCCTCCAAACCTCTGAGAACACAGATGGTATGAGTTATATTTTGAATGTGCACAGTTTTGGACATGAGCGGAGATCTCGCTCAAACATCTGAAAGTACAGTCCAGGGGTTTATTATTAAATTAAAAATGAATGACAAATTAATCATTGAGTTGAATAATTGTCATGCACATTTAAGGAGGTTCCCTAACAAAATATGCGAAAGAGGAGGGAAGAATAAATGATGCCTGAGCTACATGTGTACTGACTCAGATATTATTACATAGAAAAGTGGATCTAAAGGAGAATAAATACAAAGCAATACAGAATGCCTCAGAGCCTTATTGCAATGTATTGCATCATGTTTTTATATTTGGTCTGTTATGTTTCCCTTTTACATAAAGATATTTCAGGTATAGTAATTCAGAAAAAGATAGAAATAGGTGCATAAAAATTCACCAAAATGAAGGAAATGAATTGTTTAATGTTAAAAGAATTCTGGAGGGGAACCCCCAGCCCGGATTTGTTGCCAAACGGAGTCAGTGGAAATTAACTTTATTGGAAACCTAATGACGGATCCGCAGCCGTTCTGCATCCGGTGGAAATTAGGAGTAACTGTTTCTAAGTTCACTATGAGAGGGTGGAGGATGTATCAAGATTAAAGAAATTTACTGAAATTTACCGAGTGAGTATTCATCACACACGTAACATGACCAATTCAAAAGAAGCCACAAGAGCCATCTCAAGACGCATCACATCCAGGCAATGTTAGTGAAAATCAAATCAAACCAAGCCCACTGCCCATCGCTAATGCAAATCTGCAAATGCAATCTGAAGATCTTGTAGTAGTCTATTCGATTAATGACCATACTGTGCCCTTGTGGTAATATAATTATCTTGGTGTTCTGCCCAACTGAGCTAATCGTAAGTTCCTTCAACAGACCTCCATTGAGCAGAGCAGCCACCCGTGACCATCTCCAATTTACAACTACAGTCAGTTATGATACTGATGCTAACAAAGGCTGATATTCAATTAACTGACGTAATCAAGACAGACTGGCCAGAGACAGAGGACTCCAAAATATACTGTAAAAAATATCTATTTTAAGATGCCATTGGTATCTATATTCAGCTTTAGAAATCAATTTTTTTCGCACAAGTAAAAAGCCAAATAGTGTGATCTCTTGATCCCTAAGATCAAGAAAAGTGGCCATTCAGTTTTTTATTAGCAGGACTGTTCAACTGGTATCAAGATGGGGTTGTATAATTTAAGGAAACCGAATTTTAGAGCCAATGAGGTGTATCATATCGTTTTGCTTTTTTCTTCCTAAATGGGAGTGTCCAATTCCCTGTGACTCCCAGTAGTTGTCAATGTTTGTTTTTTTACTGGGGAACAGATAAAGGGAATCTATTATGCTCTTCCATATTTTCTGTCATATCTATTTGTTACAATGTCAGATTTTCATGTTAAATGTGGCCAGAGCTTTTTCAGAATATGTTTCAGTGAAATCTGTTTGAGCAAAAAACCTCAGCTCTCCAAATGTTCTGAATGCTCTGCTTTGAAAAAAAAATTCTACTCTCGGCAAGACGTAACACAGAGCCAGGTTTCTATGATTTGTCCGGGCAGCTTCCTGCAGTTTAGGCTACTGCTTTGTTTACATAGGACTAGCTACATGCTAAATCAGGGAAAGCTGTAATCTTGGCTACCATTGTTGTTAATGTCAAAATATTTTGGGGTCACGTTACTGCTGCAACATATTTGGTTGGGGAGTATTCAGAAGCTTTTATCAGTGATTTTTTACAGTCTAAAGTGCTGCTTTTTCCTTTACAATCCACTACTAACTACAAGTAAATGCATGCTAATGCCAGGGTAACCTGCAATCTCTGCTGCTAATGTTGTTAATTCCTCCCCAACAAAACATATCCGGTTGGCTAGTTTTTGGTTTAGCGCTTTCATTGGTGATTTTTCATGGTACAAAGTCCTGCTTAGTTCCAGTCAGTCTCAAGCTCGGAGTGCAACAACACGGAGATTCCAGAGACGCGCAAACATGCGGGAGCACATTGGCCAATCAGAGCAGGTTGGGCTTTTTTGGGAGGGGGGCTTAAAGAGACAGGCATTAGGGCTGCACAATTATGGCCAAAAGGATAATCATGATTGTTTTGAACAATACTGTGATCACGATGAATTATTACGATTATTTGTTGATTTTAAACAAATCAAATTTGATTGTCTCAGAGGCTATTTATAACTGCTTTCACATCCATATTATGCTACATTGTTCTTATGTTGAAGTTGTATTTTGTATAGACATACAGCTGTAACACATGTAAATGAAAATTAGCTATCTGAAATAGAAAGGGTAGGATTTTTTTTTGTTTTATGCATCTGTGAGAAAGCTGCACTGCACTTTTATAAAATATGATATTCTGGCCATGGGTCACATCTCTGGCCCAGGTCCAGCGAGCTCCATCTCACACACTATTACTCTACGAACTGAAGATAACTGCATTCAATAACGTCTTCTGTGTTGCGATAGCGAAGTTACCAGCGGAAACACTGGCACAAATACAGGTTTACCTCTCATTTTCCTCACGTTACTCTGCCCTCTCTGACCGTCTACATCTAGAAACTAAGCTGCGTGGTGGAGAGAAGAAGTCCGACTGACACATGACCAGACAGTGGTTTACGGAGCGGTTGCTAGGCTTTGCATAAAGTTCTATTAAATTACGCATTTAAAAAATTGCTCGATCACGCAAATATGATTGTGGGAAGTCAAAATCGTGATTGTGATTAAAATTCGATTAATTGTGCAGCCCTAACAGGCACTCCAACAAAGGGTGAATAAAGGTGCAGCAGTCATGGACAATATTAGAAAAGTGTTTTTGGACAAAAAGCATGTAAACATGTTCTACTATAATCACAACATACAAGTATGAGTCTGAAAACAGTATGCAATAGGTCTCCTTTAAGCCTTGGTTATGCTAGCGCGTTCCACAGATGGTCTGTGAGCTACGAGCATGTACGGAGGCGTTTATGCTCAACACATTGTTCGTTGCAGTATTCTTTGAAACGTCAGCGAGCGTACAAACAAAATAAACTATGAATTGTTGTCTATGTGATTGTTGCTCCTCCAGAGTTCCGTGGCTTTGAGCCACCATTCCAAACAGATCAAACCCTCTGTATTGTACATAGTTCCAAACTCAACCCATGGCAGGTCATCAAAGCTATGACTGTAGCTGATCCATCCCTTTGAGGACAGGAGACGTATCTTGGTTTTATGATCTTTCTCTCTCTCCTTCTACTTTCCTAATATAATTCTATAATATAATAGCAAGGCAACCCCATATAAAGCATTTTTAGTATGGTTTAATACTTTACCTCACTCTCAGCAGGATGACAACGATGATGATGTAGTAGATGGAAGATGATGAGTGGGATGAGCATGATGATAATGAGCATCATGGTGGCGATGACAACAAAAATGATACTGGCAACGATTTAGTTACACAGCACAGATCACTGCGGGAAGAGTAGAATTACAGTAGGATTACATTTGTGGCATTTTAATGGCAATTACATTATAATGGTTAAAAAGGTTATACTCTGTTTAAAGTCTATTTCGTTCTCTGCATATTGGCTAGGATAGGTGCTAAAATCACACACACACACACACACAGATAAAAAAAAACTGCTAAGAGTAGTTTGAAAACCACCTTCAAAAAATTAAAACAGCATGTGTATCCCATGTGTGTTTTTGTGTGTGTATTTTGTTTGAGTGTATAAAGGGTAATGATGTCTGTTGATCTACGGTTGGATGTATAGTTGATTTTGGTATTTAACAACATTCAGAATGCTTCTCTATTTTTCTTTACAAAGTTACTGCTCCGCCATTTTACCAAGGCATGGCAACAATCTATATTTTTTCCGTTAACAAGTCACACAGTTCAAAATTTACTGGTCTTTGAAAATGAGTTTTCAAAACAAAGTGGACTCAAACAAGAGTTAGAAATGGTCTAGCCACAGAATAAAACTTTAGTTTCCTGCACCTGTAGCCAAAGCAGGCAACCTCCACTGAATTAATGACCTAAAATGTCTGAATCTGCCTAACTCAGCTAATTACAGTAATTGGTCTATTAGGTTTACACGTGCACGTGTGCACGTTTTGTCAGTTAGGAAATGATTGGATGCAAATGACTAAATCAGTCAATTTTATCTGGGCGGGTGTAAGTGAAAAATGTGGGAGAACGCAACCAGCACTGTCAAAGACCAGGGTTAAGTTACCTTAGAGTTTTATAATCACCAACTGGATGCACATTTTATGGAAAGAACTTGATTGAAATGAGTTTAAAGTAGATATTTACCAGCTGGGCTCTTATTTTTATATTATGGCTCTGTGTTCATAATCCTCAATGGCTCTCATAAAAGGGTTTTTTTAGAGAAAAGTGCAGAGCCACAGCTTTGCCTCTGCATCTGCCCTCCAACACATCCAGTGTGAAATCCCCTGTGTAACACTAGTTACAAAACACATTTTATTCCAACTGAATTACTGTTAATACCGACAAAGAGAAACTCACAGAGAAAACAGAGGAAAAACCCGAGCCACTGACACATTGCAATCATATTAAAATGTTCCGGGGGAAACCCTGTACTGTATATGTATGACAACATACCACTGCTCAACATAAAACAGTAGAAGTGAATGTTGTAGCTCCACTGACCTGCCGATGAGTAGGAACTCTCCTACCAGTGCCTGGCGTCTCATGGCCATGAGGATGTTGCGGACAGTCATGCCTTCACAGAAACATGCCACCACCCTAGCCTTGGGCAGGTGGCCCCTCAGTCTCTCCAGCAGCCGATCAAAGCTCGGCTCTCCAGCATTGCTCCAGATTTTGCCTAGAGAAAAATACAAACATGATCAGTGACGGATGCAACATATATCTATCTATTTCATTATTTTATTGTTTTCAAATGTCTGCCACTGTTTGAAATGTCTCTTTATAAGGTGATAAATCGACAGGCCAATCTTCACTGTAAACAATGTGTCTTCTTGTTTAGCAGATGTCTGGAAGCAATAGTCAACACTACAATATCGTTGCTGTATCGATTGAGATATTTGGTAAAAATTATCATGGTATTTGATCGCCCAGCCCTATTAATTAAAGGCAAGTTCTGCTAATAGCTGTTTGTGTGAAACAAACCCTTACACAAACTGCACACACACTAAAATGCAATGCAATTTCTTCCTCAACTACAAATTTTCTGTAATATTTAGATCAGTCATTGCTTAGTTTACTGTGGTTGTCTTGACCAGATTATCTTACCAGAGTGGGCAATACAGATTCCCTCCTTGGCTGCCATGTCCTTGAACGCTTCCATCCCACTTTCACCATAGTTGCCTGGGAAAACACAGAAAGGGTAAGGGATATTGAATTAGAGAGACTGAAGACTACTGTCTACAAAGAGAGAGGTGGAGACTGAGCAACACTTCCTGCTACAACGTAGCACATTTAAAATTTAATAGAACACAGTTCTTTATGGAAATTAAATGTAAAATCATAGATTTTGATACACTCTCTCACCAGACAATGTTGTAAAAAAATCTCATGTTTGATGTTGCAAATTGCAACATCTACTTGGTGAAAACAGTGTCAGAGCTGTAGAAGCAGCTAAATATGTGAGTGCATGTCACAGCCTTAGAGACAACAAGCTCAACAACACTTAACATCAGTCGTTCATCTTCTCACAGCTCACTCTTACCTGCTTATTTACTCCTCAAATTCATGTGTTTTCATGTTTGGGTTTTTTCTTTCTTAATTGACACAACAATCTTATATTAATATACCGTTGTTGTTTCTTTATTGACCCTAGACAAATTAATTATCGACACACTATTATAATTTTCTTGATTTTTTTGGTTAGTTTTTATGAATTTCCATAATTTAGTTTAAAAGTTGTACATGTATTTTTTTCTAATCTTATTATTGAACTTTATTACTCTAGATGCTTTGGCAATAATGTTTTCCTGACAGTCATGACGATTAAGTAATCTGAATTAGAGAGAGAGAGAGAGAGAGAGAGAGAGAGAGAGAACTACCGATCCAATCACAAACACCTATTTTTACAGTCTATGGAACACACAGGCCAAACTTGTTTCAGGTCAAAAAAACTTCAAACTTGATAAGATAACTGACATCCTTTTATTAGTAATGATGGATATAGCTCCTGTAGCAAATTTTAAAGTAATTCCGCACATTGTAATCAAAACAATACACATCCAATTGTGTACTACTACAGGTTATGTCTATTACACATAACTGCAGAGGAGGGTCTGGCTAGTCAACACAGCATTCCGAGATGCAACACGGAGCAATAGCGCCTCAGCAAAATAGCCTCAGGAAGGAACTTGTTTGGGTGGATCATGTGAACGTTCAAAGGTTTTATTATGTAGTGCAACAGAAAACTTGGATTGGTCAGATAGTCTGCTAGCTAACCCTGCAGAGATCTGAGGAGCACTTAACCATAGTCCTCATAAATCAACCAGAGTTTAAAATGCTAACAAAAAAAAGGTGGACGGACATCCAGCCAAAATGAAAGACAACCGGCTGAATTTCCGGCGGCACCTGAACAATACCGGAATTGGAACGTCGTGGCTATGGACTACCTGTATATTAACAATATAAATTTTGAACACATTATCACAGTTTGATCAGTAAATATTATAGTACCTTTATAGGAGTAGCCCATAAGACGTTAACATTATTTATTCAATTCAAGTGTGAACTGGCTTATGCAAACTATAACACATTTTCGAATTCTCGCTAATAGACAATAATTTTTTATGGAAAAGATGACAGTTAAAGACCTGATCCCTTCTATTTAAAAAAAAAAAAAAAGCCCACTGCATTAACTAGTCTGCTACTGCACTACTAAAGACTGAAGCCCAAATTTATGTCAGAGAAAGCGTCTCTCCACTGTGGCACCCGTTTCTTTGCCAGAGAAAGTGGGTGACCTGGAATTTATGCTAATAAATGGTTGTACACACTGGCAAAGAAAATGAAAGGATGAAAGGATTCCCTTTTTTAATTTCGCTTTCTCCCTTTTTTTTACCATTGTTTCTCTTTTCTCACTCAATGAGGTTGTTACCGCTTAAGATGTTGCTTTTTATGCAGTATGTAATAAAAACAGTATGCAGTCGCACAATGATAAGGTATCATTGTGCAGTGCTCTACTTTAATTGATTAGGAAAAAGAAGTGAAAAGGAGAAAAAGTGATAGAAACAGAGTGAGAGAAGGATAGAGGGAAAATAAGAAAAATCATGGCGAGAACAAAGGAGAGAACACAAAGAAAATGAGAAAGAAAGGGAAATGTACACTGAAAGAGGTCCCACAATCCATGGCTGCTGCATATCTGTGTGTTTGTGTGTGTGTGTGTGTGTGTGTGTGTGTGTGTGTGTGTGTGTGTGTGTGTGTGTGTGTGTGTGTGTGTGTGTGGGCCAGTGATGAGTGTGTTGGAGTGAAGTGTAAAGTCCTGTTATTAGTGTCTCAGTGAGAGGAATGGGAGACAGATGGTACAGACCATCCTTCCCCTGCACACATTGACACAGACACTCACGCACACATTCAGACTGTTACCATCATCAAAATCGATAAAGCTTGTAACCTACTTCACTCTGGTCTCAACAGGGATTTATGTGTGAGACATCACTCACTCACACATTCACACACACACATACACACACCCACACACCCACACACACAAAGCCTTACTTACACACAAAGACACACGCACACACGCACACACAGACACACAGACAAAGCCTGTAATGTCTCTTTATCACTCCGTTTCCACCGCTCAATCCTTCAAACATTCTTTACATTACTAGCACGTCCTTACACAAATAAACTTATGCTCTCATCACTCCCAAATAAAAACACCCACACACATTGTTTAGTTTTAAATAAACTGAAGACTACTACCAAACAGTACAAGTCAAGTCTGTCCTCTCTTCCTCACTACTAGAGCCCGACTGATATACCGGCAGGCTGATTTTAGGCATTATTTTTTTTAATATATTAAATCTGATTTATTTTTTTTAAATATACTATTTCGGACGATATATCGGAAAATATTGGATTTCTAAATAACCACATATTTGCATTGGTATCAGCCTTAAAAATCCTTTATTGGTTGGGCTCTACTCACTACTGCCCCCTAAATTAAATTGATTTTACAAGATACTTCTCCAGCAAACATTGAAATTCTCTAGGCTAATTCACACATACACATTAAGGCATGCAGACCTATTTGTCACTTAATTTCACAAATAATGACCTCATATGGCAAGCATTAAACTATGTAATCTATGTCACTAATTATCAAATGTTGATATGGACTGTGAATAAATACAATATACATAAATGAAAATTAACACAAAATCTTACACTACCCATTCCAGTTCATTAAGTTTAGTTGAGCATTTTATACTTGCATTTCCTACTTACTTCAATTCACCTCGCCCACGTAGTTTCTATTGCCTTAACTCATGCCTTTCATGAGACGCTCACACAGGCCAAACCCTCATCCATTCACCTACACACAACTAGAATTCATTATCTCCTGTGTTGCTCCACTGTGACCATCACATTTTGGAGCAAACACCTCACATACAGTACATTTATGTCAAACTCTCTCCTAACATGAGGTCACACTATTTTCTTTATACCCCTTTACCGCTTAGTGCCTTCCTCCATCCTCCTCCATTACCACCTCTTATCAGGTCTGTTACATGCAAATACATGTTACCTCCCTTTCCCCTCTTTCCCCTACTAACCCTCGTTCACTCCGGTCACAGATTTACCCAGAGAAAAACAACATGACATTTTTTTTTAACATTATTAAGTAAAGGGCATCCTCTAGCCCTTGTCTCCTATTAATCTTGATCGCTCTCCCTTTCTTGTTCTCTTAACGTTCTCCTCAATCTTCACCCAAGCCCCCACCAGCCCACATCACATCTGGACTTCTACAACAATGTGCAGCTAAATGTCAAATGCAGTAGTACCCTGTGCCAGACACTCACAGAGTTAACAAGGTTACAGAATTACAAGGCTAATAGAACACACAGACAAACACAAACACAGAACAGCATGCATCAGCACACAGATTTGCACAGACTCAACTGCATAACGTATTGTGTTTGATTAAGTATCAAATTATTGAGTAATTGTAAAGTTAGTGACAAACATGCTGTACCCGTAACGTTGTCACTTAAAATTAGGGCTGCAATTAACAATTATTTTGATTCTTGATTAATCAGGCAATTAATTTCTCAGTAAAGCTTTTCATCGTTTGATCTTAAAAAAATGTTTATTTCCTAAAGTCAAAATGTTGCTGGAAGCAATAAATGTTAGTTCTTTTTGCTGGAAAAAAATGGCTTAAACTATTTATTGATCATCAAAAAAGTTACAATTAAAAAATAGATCCTAAATTCAGTTTAGTGATGCAAATCTATTCTGTAGCTAGCAGACGGAAAGCAAATATTTAGTCTGCAGTAATTTAGTCTGGTAAGACACAAACAGCCTTACTGAACCTTCATATAAGCTCTAAGAGTTTGCAATTACAAATTAGTTTATGTGTTTATTTCTGTACAACATATATTTTTTTCTTTCTAGCCCTGTGAGTCATCCCGCAGGCCAAATGTCAGCTAGTAGCTCTGTTCAAACCACTAATTGAGTGTTATTAGCTGAGAAAATACTTCCAGACCTAAAGGGCTCATTGGCCATTAGGACTTTTAGACTTGTAGTCAAAAAATAGTGGTTGGCTATATTTGGATGAATTTCAAATGATATGTGCATGCCAGTCCTCCCATTTTTTGCACATGAATTAGCCCCAGGCTACAGACAGGATGTATAACAGCAGTTTTATAACCTTAACCAACTCTGATTGGATCTAGAAATCTACAATTTTGTCTGCCCAAAAACCACTCTTGTAAATACATTAGGGCTGGGCAATATGGAAAAAAATCAATCATCACAATATTTCTGACCAAATACCTCAATGTCAATACCGCAACAATATTGTATTGACTATTGGTACATTCACAAAATATTTACACAATGAGATTTTTGAGATCATCAGTAATGTGAATGTAATGACTAAGTGGGTAAAGGCAATTAATAGAACAACTGGAACAGTCTGTTTCTTCAGAAAATTACATTTTTTTAAACCAGGAAAACACTTTGCCTTATTACAATTTAACATTATCCAAAATCTAAGACAATATCTAGTCTCAAATCACAATGTTGATATTATAATATCGATATATTGCCCAGCTCTAAAGTACATACAGTACAGAGAAACAAACAAACACACAAACATGTACACACAAGTGCACACTATTTGCATTGATGCATACATGTGCTAATAGTCCTGTACAAGTGCAGGCAATTACGTGCCTGGTTTAATTAACAATTGCCATGCACATATATGTTCTAGTTCAGTGGCTCTCAACCGGTGGGGCGCGCCCCCCCGGGGGGGCGCGGACTCTCTCCCGGGGGGGCGAGAGTACACTATGGGAGGGGGAAAAAACTGGAAATTTTTTTAATTTTTTTTCATACTTTAACATGTACGTCAAAAGGCACAACTCTGCCGTGCCTTTGTACGTAAATGTGTT
>NC_048409.1:16469842-16485839 GCF_013103735.1 Etheostoma cragini
CACACACACACACACACACACACACACACACACACACACACAGAAACCTGATGTAGTATAGACTTACTCGTGTGTTAACAGTGTACAGGTCCAGGTTGAACAAGCCTTCTCTCAGTGGACACTTACCAACAGACAGTTACTGCATTGTCCTCTGGTTCCTGTAGCTGTCACACTGTCTCCCAGCAGTAAACCAACTGACTCAACTCACTACCACCTTCAGTGTGAGTGAGTGAATAAGTGAGCAAGTGAGTTTGTTCAGTGCATTGCCATGCCTATATCAAATTCATAAAATTCAATCAGGTTTTCTTTTCACTTTAAAAAAAAATTCTGTAGCACACAATCCTTCTCCAGGTCTCCATGTTCCTCACTTGGCATTCATCATTGTGGATTTATGCATACACTTTAAAAAGATGCATTATACTTTGAGGTTAATTCGCATCTGACACCATCATCACAAAAGTTCCTTTTTGGGAAGCATAACAAAATGTCTTCACAATTGAACATTAAAAAGCAATCAATGACTTTCCATTTGGAAAACTCTTCAATTATTTATTTTAAGTCACTCTGGATAAGATCCATGTAAATGAATGTAATGAGGAGTCAAAATGCAGAATAAATAGGCAGTTAGAGAGAGGAGGAGAGAACAAGAAAAAGGAAAAGGCAAAAGTCTGCGTGTGCATGTCTGAACATGGAAGAGGAGTTTAAAAAGGAGTTTAAAAAGCCAGAGACAGTGTGTGTGTGTACCTTCAGTGTGTATAGCAGACACGTAGCTCCAGTTGTATCTCTTGACAATGTCCACCATAGCTCTTGCTTGTTGGGCATCTGAAGGCACCACCCGCATAAAATACTTATAAAGGCTCTAAAACAATGGAAATAAAATCAGTGACAAGAATAGTTATTCAGGAGTATAGTACAACAAGCACTGTGTAATTATACATAATCAAAATAAAGTTCCATTAAAGTTGCAGTGATACATTCTCTCTATCTTTTATTCACGGGCCTACAACTGTACAATGACATGATTTGTCTACAGGTACATGGTCTCACTTTATCGCTGAGGTCCATACTGGTGGCAGAGTAGGCAATCTGTGGTATGTTGAACAGTTGTAGAAGGTTCTGGACCTGAATGGCCACTGAGCTTGACCCTGGTCCAATTAAACCCACAATGGGTTTCTTCCCCCGCATTGGAGTGGCAGAGGGGTCTGCACACTTCATCGTTGCTCCTCCAGCTCCTCCGCCTCCACCAGTTCCCCCCCCTCCTCCCCAGGGGCCTCCTCCACCCCATTCCTCTGCGTCATCAGAAGAAACTAGCGAATCCCGTATGAACTCGATGCTCTGCTCCAGAGCCACAGCCGAGTGCCAACAGGAGTCCCGGATCTCACAGCCCAGGGAGATGTTGGGTAGGATGTGAGGGTCCGCGTTGATGCGGTCTAGTGTGTGCATCATGGCCTCTACCCTCTGGATACCATACTGCTCTCGCACCGCACCACACTTGCGCTCATGTACCTGTGCAGACAGGTTGGAAGAAAAAATATCAAATCAGGTCAACTGGAACTGGCATTTAGATAATAATGTTGTTAAATGTTGTCACTACTAATGATGTCATTAATTATTCAGAGAAATTTAAATTTGTTTAGCAGACTGTAAGAATACATTTTTAGGCTTTTAACTGTTGGGACTAATATTGGTTTTATATTTACATGGCTGCCAGGTTCAAGAGTTTTTCCTGTTTGCAATTTTCCATAAGGAGATGGAAAAAGACCTTAAATGTCAGTGGGTGGCTACCGGTTCCAGGGGGACCTACGACACACAAATCGTCCTGCAGACGTACACAGACCCAAAAACCCAAAATTACCTTGTCAGCAGGAGGCTGATGATGGACGGAGAACAACGCTCCAATGATGATGTCTCCAGGTATGTGTGCTACAACCCGCCGTTCAGACTGGGCAGAGTCAGCTTGATAAGATCCCACCCAAATGGAGAGAACTAGCAGCAGCCAAAGCATCATCTTGGTCCGTTGAGGTAACAAAGGAGAAGCAGATCTCAAATGTGTTGTGCAGAGCCGTCACAGGAAACTACTTGTCTGAGAAACACTTTGCTTGGCCATGGCAAGAGCTTGTGGCACAGAGGAGTTGTTGAGAATGGGTAACTTCAATGAATGCCTTTCTTCTGGTATTTCTTTCCCCTCACATTTCAAGGTTGGAACATCACTGCAACAGTCAACACGAGTGCGGCAGTGCAACCTGGGAAATTCAAAAGAAAATCTGGGATAAGTCTCATTGAATAAACAATTTCAGCTATAAGGTAACGTTGGTATTCATGGTAACAGGTGACAGACAGACATGTTCACATAAACCTGTGTGCAGAAAAGATTCTGTTAGAATTTGAACATCTTAGTGGGTGCCAGATTTCCCAGCCACGCTGGCCACACATGCTTGTTTGTAGTTTGATCTATTTACTTATATAATAATCAAAGTATGCATCTTTGTTACTATCTTTACTTAAGCTTGACAGACCCTTAACATTCTTTTTCACATATGCATTTAGAAGCTTTAAATAATAATCATTTCCTTAATTATATCAATAACACAGTTGCAACATTGGATCACAACTCACCGCTGCTGTGAACAATCTTTGGTTGCCTTACACGTTTTATCCAGCAATCACTTGTGTAACTTGTGTACGACACCGACAAGGTCACAAAAAACCACTGGCCAAAAGTCCAAATGCCAAACCCAAAGCCATACTGATCACCGAACAATCCCATTAGCCACCATATGTTATTCCTCAAGTGTCTGCCTCTCGATGCTAACCAAATCAAACTTGGTGTGTTATACCGTGTCCTTGTTGCACCGTGGGTCGGAGAGACATTTTCAATTGTTCTGTATGTCTAGCACATATTGCAGAATTGACAATAAAGTTGACTTTAATCTATGATCTTTTCTCTTGCTGCTCTAATGGTATAACTTTAACACTGGCTTTTGGGTGTTCTTTCTAAATTGGGTCCCCTTCAATTGTTACCATTATAGTATAAATTGTCTTCCTGGCTGAAACAATTTGGCAAAAACTATGCTTTAGGGGTATTTTGTATTAATTTTGTTCTAGGAAAGAACGGAGACTATTGCATGTGCCTTGTTATATTATAGAATGCATCCATTTAAAGTACAAACAGAGGCTAACAGTGAAGAAACTCCTTCTTTTAAATGCAGTCAAGGGGATGATTAAAACAAGACATACAGGACACATCCAGCTACAAGATATACACCACGCACAGTGTTTAACAGTCAGCCATATAGGTGGGGGGGGCATTAGTTTCCTCCCCCGTGTAAACTTTAAAGTAGACATCCCTCTGCATCAATGGGCAAGTCTTATAAATTGATAAACCTAAGAGGTACAGAAATACTTTACGTCACAGCAATGGAGCCATTTAATTGGCCGTAAACAGGAGGGAAGCTGGGACAGTTTAGACAGCAGAGGATGGCGTTCACTGCTTATGCATTACAGGATCGAGGTCATGACAGGGATGTTGGTGGTTAGCTGAATTGGGAAACGAGGGAGAAAGAGAAGGGGGAGAGACAAATGAACATGGAGTGTATGGAAATATGGAAATAAGGGGGAGAGAGAAATGAACATGGAGTGTAAGGAAATATAGAAATGGAGGCTGAGGAAGCGAAGGAAACAGGGAACAGCGGGGAGAGAAAGGGGAAGTGCATGGAGATAGAGCCAGAGAGGGAGATAAGAAAGGAAACGGAAGATAAGGAGCGAATGATAAAAAGAGGTATCAAGAGACAGAGAGTCTCACTGAATGTAATTAACATGACAGTGTCAGGATGGCAACAGAGTTAACTGCTGCTCCAATAATGAACAAATCAAACAAAACTCAGTTCTCTCTCTTACACAAACTCTCTGTCTCTACCAATGACGCAATTGTGTCTAAGTCTCCGATTCTCTATATCTACTGGCTTATTGGAGTTACAAATTTGATAGTCCTCACTTAAATTTGCACTGTTAAATCAGGAATGACACATTCATACTTATAAAAAACTATTTCACCATGTTTCTCTCTCCCCCAGACAAGCCAGTTTCATTTGCAATCCTGTAACGCATGCATGCCTCTCTTACACACTCAGTCACAACATGCTGTGTCTCTGTGTCTCTCTCAGTGCGTAGGCCAAACTGTAGCTGAAAGGAAAAGAAAAGAAAATCCTCATTCCCCAAACAAACATCTTGCACACGCCATTAGGCATTTATATCTCTAGTTCCAGCTGAACTACGCACAAGGGCATTATAAAACCTTCAAAATAATCAACTTTAACACAAACAGACAACGTAGGCAGAGACAAACATGCTCTCTCCCACTCTGCCTTGCTTTAATTCAATAAGTTTCATTAGCTGCAGACACACTGTTTTATGTGGTGAGAAAACATTTAATTTACCGCTCATTAAAACAGGCAATAACAATTACAATTTACATAAAAGCATCCCTTGTATGCAAACACATTTATTTTCTTTATCTTGTTCTGTATGACGCACAGGCATTTGTGTTAATTAATTATTAATTAATTTTTAATTAATGATGGGGCAGAGGGCAGCGTCTGGAGTTACTGCTTTTTCATCATCTGACCCGCTTGACCGTAAAAACTTTTCTAACTGCATTTTTTAACAAATTAAACGAGGGAAAGAAATGAAAACCCATCTACATCAAGCAGACTGACTGCAATTATTCGCCACACACAAGGCAAAACATGCCAATGGAAAAAGCAGGCATCTTGGATGCCCTACAATGATGATAGCCGTGCATTCACCCACATTATCTTACGAGTGAGCAGGACCTAGAGCAATAATGGAGTACCAGCCTAAGAGTTTAACATGCATAACAGCCATCTTCACATTAAGTATGTCTGTGTCTTTCTGGGAATATAAGACATACCGCCTTCTGGTCAAGAAAACTCAGGGCTATTAATGTACAACAGAAACATAGAGCAATACATATCGTAGCGATTGTTAAATTATTTGCTGGCAACTAAAATGGGTTTCATTGCTTGTTCTGTTGTGTACACAATTTAAGGAGACAGCAATATTTTGGAACACTTCAGTTATTCGGGGAAGGCTTTTGCTGAGTGAGCATGTGACAATGTGTCTCCATGTGCCTCTTGTTCCCGTGGGGACAAGGGTACTATTTTTTGCACCTGAGCTTCAGGAAACAATGTGTATCAGTATGTTCTCAAACGTTTAAAAGGTTGTTGTTTTTTTGTCATCACTTACTGATGCCTTGATTCTGGAATGATCTAAGTGCCATTAGGAACTGTTCCTGTTGCTCAGACTACGGTGGACATCACCAAGGCTAAGAGATAGCCAACACTCACAGTGTGACCATTTGCATCTTTAGTGTATCTTACCTGTGTATCTTATTTTCTCAGTCAGTATGACTATATAAAAGGTCAGGAGGGTGTCAAACACCATCAGAATCTCTAAACCAAATGCAGTATGTGATAAGCCAATACCTACATCATTTAGCAAACAATCTTTTACTGTAAACTTACTGTTGAGAACTGTTGACTTCATGCTATCTCCTTATGGGTATGTTATACAGTCTCAATAATGCATGCACGTCTACATCGTCGTCCGGGACTGCTACCTGCAGCGGCACATCAGACAAGGTGTGACACAGCGGCGCCTTCTCTCCCAAACAAGCTCTGACCTTAAATCACTTCATCCTGCGATTTTTCCAATAGAGACTTACACAGTCTCCACTGGTATCCTTATTTGTCGGTTACCAGTGACCTCATTGTACTTTACATTTTCTATATTAGGTATCTCTATAGGTATTGGTTTTGTTGATGTTCCATGTCGTCCGTATGAATACATTCATTGATTTGTGAGATATGATGTAGAGCCTTAATTAATCACTGACATCCACTCACAGCGTCTGGTCAAGCTGTCCCTCTCCAAGGAGAAATAAAATCCAGAGACAACAGCGACTGGCGCAGCATCCGTCAACCGCAATGGGAGACGAGAGTGCATCACTTGAATCGAATCAAACACACACACACACGATGTTTTTTTGTTTTTTGTTTTTTTACAGTCGAATGATGCAAAGCATGACAGAGACACTGTCTAAAATGAGCATGGTCATAACATAGACAGATGAAAACCGGGTTTCTGATCCCTCTCTGTCTCACTGGCATGACTGTATCTCTTACACATTATAGCAATTGGCTGCTCCTTTTAAGTAGGTTACACGCTTACGGGATATAACCTTCATGAATACTGCAAGAACAATAGGAAATAGCAAAGTGCGACAAATTCACTCTGAGCAGAA
This sequence comes from Etheostoma cragini, assembly GCF_013103735.1. NCBI lineage: Eukaryota > Metazoa > Chordata > Actinopteri > Perciformes > Percidae > Etheostoma > Etheostoma cragini. Next base: position 16,476,165 of record NC_048409.1, read on the forward strand.
TATTGAGTAAGCTAAGGTAGACAGAATAAGTCTCTGAAGAAATACTGGTCTTTCGTAGGGTATATGTAGCCTATGTAAAATCGAAATAGTAGACATTACCTTATTGAAATATATGTCTCTCGGCCGTCATCGGCACGGTCCCGCTTGATAAATAGGTTTTAAGTTAGCATCACAGAGAAATGATACTGCCGATGATATGTAGTCCAACGTCTGTGCATCCTCGAGCTCCCTCCGTTTTCCAGTCACGCACACCTGAGCCTGTCTCCAAATACCTCTCTCCTTCATCCCACCCCCTTTTCCTCTCCTCTGCCCCGCCTCTCCTAAACCCTCTCCCCGCTTGCCATCCGCTCAGCTCTCTTTACCCTATTTATTTTCCCTCATCCATCCATATTAATAAATTCATCATCCACGTCTCCCCTTTCCCCTAATTTCATTATCCCTGATTTGGGTCATTTAGTTTGGCTTGTGAACATTTGTTTTACCTTATCTATCTTGCCTTAATCCCCTGTTTCACCATCTTCTGTCTTCCTACTATGGGAAGAAGTAAGGACAAACTAGAAAATCCGTGTTGAAAAGAATAGACTAAGCTGGCTGCTGGTCTGCACTGAAAATTAAAAGAGAACGGGATCTGACAACAAGGCTGTTGTGTGTCAACGCTAGGCTTAACGTCACGGTATTGTCTTGCCTTTAGCTTAGCATATTTATCCTTTTTGTTAATTATGGGGCGTTAAAGTTTATCTGTAAACGTATTAATAACGTTATCTGGTTGTAATGTTTTTTAAATTATACAAAGTGTTGCGCTAACAATGTCAGGCTACTACAGCTAGCTGTTACCCACGTTTGGCAACTAGCAAAATTCTTCCGCAAAAGCTAGCATAGCTGAACGAAACATTGGCTGATTTTAGCGACGCACCAAGCAAAAGGGCGGAACCCATATTGTGCAAAAGTCTTGTTTCCCCATCAATTTGTGGTTCCCTTTCCCCGAACTCCCACTTTAACATTAACAACTCGTTTTCTGCTATGTTTACTTCAGCCCACGCTTACCATTACAGCAGCTAAACGACGCCTGAAAGGAGGCAATTTGCCCTGTCTATGTCTTTGACTGAGGTCATGAAATAACCAAAAAACACAGTGTGCCGGGTTCGAGCCAATCGGAGCTGTGTTCCGGTCTCACGTTTTCCACCTAGGTGCTCTGCAGGGTTTGTGTGGCAACGTTTAAATTAAAAGGTGGTTTCTTGGCACAACACAGCACACAGGGAGTAGTCTGGGGGGCTATAGGCTAAAGTCGCGCCACGGCGCCATCAAAGGGAACAACAGACAGATAGCCTAGCACAGAAACACTGATGGTCAAACTATAAATCTATTGACAGTGTCTTTTTTTTTTGTCTATCTCACTACACTTGTTTGTTTTTTCATTTTCCATGTGCATCCCTCTCTATATTTCACGGTTGGTCTTTCTTCATTTTGCACTGAACGCCTTTAATAGACGATCAGAAAATGGAGGTAGGCTTATGACTAGTGTGGCGCTGGTCATATGGCCTAATGTAAAGAATGAAGATGGGCTGTCTGTCTCCCTCTTCCTTCTATGATCATATAGACATCAGAGGTGACACTGTGGGCTGGGATCACGACGCAGTGGAGGAGATCGATTACATCTGAAGTTTCATAGCGGTCACAGGAGTAAAGAACCATTGTAGGCCTTCAGCGCCGTAAAAGACAGATCAAATAAGTAGGCTACAGATAGGCCTAACAAATCAATACAAATGTAATGGAAACATCCTGCTCTCCTGCAAACGTCTGCAACCATAACACTGACTGCCAGCAGGCTACATTCAGGTTTTGCACGAAAAGGCTTGTAGTCTATTTTTAATTGAATTGTAGTTCATTTAAGCTTAATAATAGGTTAGTTTTTATTTGACACTAATGACTAATTAAACATAATGTTATGGGTAGCTTTTGACGGACTTCCTTGCGGTTTCCTCAACTCTGGGGAATTTGTTTGGAAATGTGTCTTGTTGTATAGCCTAACAGCGAATGGGCTAAACAATATTCCCAAGCTAAATAAAAAGTAAACGACTTAAGTGATAGCCTACAGTATCCTATCCTAGGCTACCATTCCACCAACGTTAGGCTACAAAGCCTACATCTTGTAGAAGGAATTATAGGAGATTACAAAATATTATATGTTGCTATCAGCTGGCAGAGCGCCTACAAAAGACACATTTTCTCATGGGAACAGAAGTGATTGTTTATAATGGGTTTACTCATCTGCCTATAATAGGTCACGTAAATGGGGAGAGGGATAATCATTTTGAGATGCATTGCCATGAATGAACTTGACTTGTATATGAAAAATACGTGCATGAGAAATTGTCTTCACTCGGTCATGCCTACGTCAATTTCTCTCCACGAATGGAAAACAAGAGAAGTTCCATACCTTTGCTTGTAGGACAGGTGACTGCTCCTGGAGAAATTCAGCATCCCTCACGCTTCCATCAGCGCATCATGCTGTCTGTGGGTAATCTACTTTTTCACTATGGCAACAATTGAACATCCCTGTCCTCGCTCACTCTCCGCCGCGCCATGCACGCGCTCCAATGAGGAGGCTCAGTTCGCGTCACAGGTCATCCTCTCTTTCTCTCTCCCTCCCTCTCTTTGTCTCTCTCTCTCTCTCTTTCTCTCTCCGTTTCGCTCTCTCTTCCTCTCTCTCTCTCTCTCTCTCACCAACCTCCAAGATACCATCTGGAGATAGATAGGCATGATAGAGAGCGGAGGAGAAAAGAATGAGAGACAGGGAGAAGGGGGTTTGGGATAGAAGGGTTTTAGAGCTTGGCTTTGACAAGGCTTGGATTAATTTTTCAGCCAAATGCATTTGGGATTAGTAGACCATTAAAAGAGCATAGACATACACACGCACACAACTACACAAATTCTCACACTGTCTTTCTCACACACACATGCAAGCTGGACGCAGCTTTAGCTGATGCAGTGATAGCCCTGACCTTATTAACCCTGACCTCTATCTCTCTCCGTGGGCAACAGGCAAACACACCAGTCTATGTGCACACATAAACATCTCTCTCTCTCGCTCTCCCTCTTACACACACCCACAATTTCACAATTGTTTGCAATGGTAGAGATAACGGTAGAAGAATAAAGGCCAGACCATACGATCAGGTGCATTTTTTTAGGATGCAAATCAACTCGGTTTGACTTTAGAAGAAGACCCAGGACCTGTTCAAACTATGGTGTTATTTGCAACTAAATAACCTTGTTTTATGTAGGACATTAAAGCTGAAGCCAATAGCTAGATCCTCTGAAGGACACAGTCCACAAAGGTGGGTCAGACTCTGCCTGCCCTCCCTCTTCAGACTGTTTATTCTCTAATAAATCTAATGACTCATTTCAGCAGCTGTCTTGATATCATAAAGTCCTTTATTCAATCCAACAGCCAGCAAAGAGGTAAATATCAGTTAAATCAGGCAAGTTGTAAGACAAATCCATGACAGTCCCTGATCTTACACTACGAGGTCTAGGCTAATGTTTCAGGATCCCACATAACGTAAAACTGGTAAGCAATGTCACATGTATCATCATACCTTTGGCTTTGGTGAATATAGTTGTATAAATATGTAAATATATGTGTAGCTTCCATCCATAAATCCATATCACTTTTACTTGTCTGAAAACTTCACATCACATTTGGTGTTAAAATGCAGACTTTGATGGCTCCAGCTCCTAATAATCCTTTATCTGCTTATACTGTATGTCCCAACTTTAAGCCTCAACAAACCCTTTTTATAATCTTAGTGGTTAGATCAAGCACTCCAGATCTTTTATCTAAAAAATAGATAGTTTTTATTGGTAAGTTGTTTGAGTATCCCCCCCTTAAATGGATCCTTGCACACACATTCTACACACAGACCAACAACGCATAGAGACTCCGACACACAGAAGGTTTCTGTCTGCTATCGCATCACATAGTGTCCTTGATCTTCTAAAAAACAGCTGTTTAGGACAGATGAAATGCCAGAATTTTCTGGGGTGTTTTCCATGGCAACCATTCAATGCTATAGTAAAATTGAAAAGCTTTTCTCTCCTTTCTCTCCTTCGCCCCCAAATAACTCATTATTTGCACTTAAAACATAGTTGATGCAAATTTGGATCAATGATCAAATCAATATTGAAACGTGACAGAGCAGTGTGTGGAATCATGAAGCACTGGATTAAAAGGTATGATAGATGAAAATCCTCCAGTTACCACACTGTATGTGCGTAATCTGCCACTGCCACTGTTAAGTAATAAGCAGTGTGTTGGCTACAGTGGAGTGTATCACACAGCGACAGGTCCCCTGGTTGGAAGAAAATAAGATTACAGTGACAACGCAACAAGGACCCCTACGAAAAGTCTTTGTGTGTTTGTACATGACTGGTATGTAACTAGTTGGCATCACACACATCTGAACATGTATAGGGTAAAATTCTCTTTTTACCACACTCCTCCGCAAATCACAAGCACAACAGAGTCAGTGTCACCGTCAGCAAATCAATTATTCAATGGCATTTCAAAATAGCAGTGGTTGCCATAGACACATGGCTGATTTACAGGGTTGTCACTTGTCTGTAATATTCCCACTCTAAGTAGGACAAATAGAGAAAAAAAAACTACAACTGTGCAATGCCGACAGAGGAACGGGGACGTCAGTTATGAAACATTTCCTCTCATTTAATGTGATTCCTGCTTCTTTAAATAAGTGGATAAGATTGGGGTTCTAATGTCACTAGTGAAATAAACAATATAATTGTGACATGTGGTAAACATTCACCCAATGTTGTTTTTTTAAGATTATTTTTTGGGGCTTTTCCCTTAATTAGACTGACAGTGTCTAGACAAGAAAGGGGGATGACACGCAGGAAAGGTCCACAGGTCGGATTTGAACCCGGCCTAATCATCTTGATTGTTTTATTTACGCCATTGTCAAGTATTTACACTTACTAAATATTTTCACGATGTACTTGTACATTTAGGCCTTCTTTAAAAGTGCTCTAAGCAATGTCACGCGTTTTTAAGCTAATTTTGTTGTCACGTACAGCAAACATCTCCTCACTATCTGCGAGCTGTCTGTCCCCAGAACACACTGTAAATAAAACGCGGTCTTTGTAGACAGCCCAGGGTCTACAAACGGCAACAAAAAGAAACTGCACCACAACAGTCTTCCAGTGTTCCAGCCAATAACAAGACCAGAAAGATTCGGGGGTGGGGGTTGGGAGGGTTAGTGCGCGGAAACATGGAAGGGGACGGGATGAGGAGGCGGGAGGGGAGAGCTAATCTTATTTTGTTTACAAGAAGTGCCGTCACCCAACATCGCTTAGAGCACTTTTAAATGCATAAAGCAACACTAAAGCACTTTTCCCGCTTCTGTACCCCTACAAGTTGGAAGCACAATTGTCCATTACTTTACATTATGCAAGTTTTCCAGGTCAAGTAGCGGATCTGGCGTTCAAATGAGACAACAGCGGAAATGGACAGCTTCGCTTCCAACCTGTAGAGGGACCGAAGCAGGAAAGGTGTTTTAGTGTTGCTGTTAAACACCTCAAATACATGTGGAAATTGTATCCAGTTGTTTGAAATACTGTCACAATGTCAACTATTTTCATGTAATATAACACAACAGGTGGATCTGTCCACCTACTTTAATATAATGCAACCCAACTCTGCAAAAATGTTGAAAGTAGTTAAATTGCACTGTGGTCAAGTAAAAAAGTCGTACCTCATTGGCTGACTTAGACCTAATTGTCAAATCATTGGCCATAAAAATGACATGAATCTCCCTCAAAAGAAAAGCCTACCAGAACAGATGTGGGTTTAGTACGTAATATAACATAACAATGAGTATATTGTTTTTTTAGTATATTTAAAGAAGAAAAATGCAAATTCAATCCACTCTCCACTCTCTCTGGCAGACTGTTCCAGAGGCTGGGTGCCTACAAACTAAAAGCAGCCTCAATGTCGATGTTACCTGTCAGCACAGGTTGACAGGCTGCCATAGTGTCTCTGACTACCAGGATACCCTGATAACTAGCGATGCTGCATACAGAATGTACATTTTACTTTGCAGAAATTAAATAACAGAATTTGCAAAGTCCCAGTGAAAAGGGAGTTGATCTTAAAACAGAAAATAGCTATCTATCTGTCTGTCTGTCCGTCTACCTATCTATCTACCCATCTATCTATCTATCTATCTACCCATCTATCTATCTATCTATCTATCTATCTATCTATCTATCTATCTATCTAACTATATATCTATCTATCTATCTATCTATCTATGGGATGCAACTTTTATTTGATTATTGATTAATCTGGTTATTTAAATCTCAATTGATTAATTAATCATTGTCAATAGAATATCAAAAAATGCTCATCAATATTTCCAGAGCCCATGGTGATGGGAGTCCTTTTTTTTTAATATAATTAATTTTTTTGAGAAGCTGGAACCAGCAAAATTGTGCCCTATTTGTTTAAAAAATGACGGAAACGATGGCACTAAACATTTGCATATAGAGTTTCAGTTGATCAACTAATCCAATAACCTATTCTGTAGATTTATCAATGTCTAACTCTCTGTCCAGATCACATGTTAGTGCCCCCCCCCTCACACACACAGTTCTGATTTTCAATCAGACAAATTCAAATGATCTCCTTGGACAACAAGGTGCCCATCATCTCAATCTCCAGTGGAAAAAGTCACAAAGTTAGATATTTCATCTGTGCAGAACGGCAGGGTGTATTTTTATTATGTATAAGCTTAAAATAAATCACAAAACCATAACAAACACCACCAGCTGGTCAAATCATCCATGTCCTCCCTTCTCTTCTGTCTCATTACAAATAGAGGAAACTCATACCATGCTGTGACAAGCAGTCGCCCTGTGGTTTTCCTCTGTTTCAGTAAGCAGCTCATGCTGCCCTCTTGTGTCTGGTTGGGACCAAAGAAGAAGAAATGTATATCAACTCTGTAGGCTACTTGATGTCATGTGGTTGATGAAATATTCAGGAGTGAACTGCTGTAACTTTTTTTAAAGGTGAAATTTAGAGTAGGTTCTAAGAAAAAGCTCTCTCTCTCTCTCTCTCTCTCTCTCTCTCTCTCTCTCTCTCTCTTTCGTACACACACACACACACACACACACACACACACAGCAGCCCTGTGGACAAGTTTATCCTGTGATGGTCATTCATGTGCACTCCACTGCGTTCTTGCAGCAGGATAAGCTGCACCCCGTGCCTGGCTACGACACCATGTGACCGGCTTGTGATCCCCAGCTTTGTGCAGATGACTTTCTGCTGACTATACTCTAGTCTGTAAAACCAGAGCAGGCAAAGCTCTCTCTCTCTGTTTTCCACGTATTCTACATTCTTGTATTGTGCGGATGATCGTCAGGCTGCACCACGTGTTGGTAGCTACACATGACAAGGACATGTCCGAGTCTGTTATTTTATATAGGCCTATAAAAGGTTTCTTAAATCATTCTGCAACTTTCTTTTAACCAACATTATTAAATTTATATATCATTAATTGCCCAAAACATACATGTAACATAGTCTAGCCTACATTATTGCCACCATGATCGAGTAGGCTACTGTGTTACTGTAAGTAGCTTACAATTTTAGGGTAGTTTACAGCAGGCCTACTTTACTTTGGTATTTTTTCAGTAATACATTGGAAATGAGAATCAATTAATATAGCTCATATGTCACACTGACAGGACATTTGGCTGTATTGTTTTACTTGTTATGCTTAAAATATTGCTGTCAATACAATAAGGCCTACTTGTTAGTATTTTTACATTGAGGCATTAATGCATTTACTTAGGTAAAACTTAAGTACTTTTTGGCCCACTAATTAAGACCATTATATTTGAACCATAATGCAATAAGGTGATAAGAATTGTATGCAATAATTGCCTTGGACCCAAGTACAGAAATACGAGGAGAGAGCAGCAGTTAGAAATAAAAATAATTTAATGATAACACAAAGAGAACTTACATAACATGCAAGTTGGTAATGTCCAAATAAAAGAAATACCAAGGAACACAGAAGGAACAGGGACATAAAGAACACAAAATATAGCTTAACTAGAAGGAACTCACACACAACAGATGATGACAAACTTACAACAGACAATGAAAGCACAGAGACTAAATACACAAGTAAACGAGGGTGAACAAGGGACAGGTGACACAAGGGCTGGGGAACAGGTGAAAGACATCTGGGCGGGGCAGACAATCTCAAAGGGGGGGACAAACCAAAAGACATGAAGTAAAAAAAGTCAATAGGAGAACAGAAAGACTACAAAATGGAACAGGATATGGAAAACTATAACAGAACACCCACAATCATGACAATGGTAGTGGCACCTTAAAGAAGCAACAACTGTTGTGATTTCCACCACGAAAATTAAACTGGAAGGTCAAAAGTGAAGAGCAACAACATTCATCATCATAGAAAAATGACCCTCCAAAAAGCATAAAATGTTTCTTTGACGGAGCCATCTGCATGACTTTTTGTTTTTATTCTCAATGATGCATCTATTTTTCCGTAGTATAATAACAGGAAACTTCCACTGCCAATTTTCATATATGTGGCATGAATGACTTTTGGCATGAGTTTGAAACTCACTCCGCATGTGAGGTCATAAATCAGATCAGTAATGTGAACATAGGATGCACACACAAGCTACAATCCTTAACGCTGTGGTGTGCTTGTCATAGACTTAAAGCATGTGATTCAGAAAAACGAGCTAGTTAGTTCAACTTGATAGGACCAAATAAACAGTCCGTTGAATTTTTTTATGATCTCTCTGATCTCCCAGGTAGTTTCCAATAGTGTCAAATCAGATGCTTTTAAGGTTAGTATGGTGTCCCATAAAGGTCTTCTTTTATACACCACATACATAAACTTACGATCCCTGCCACTCAAAATTGGAATCTACATTTTGTTGATACTATTTTTATTAAAGGTTCCAAGGCATGAAAACTTCCCTTTATGAGGTTTTTAAACATTATTATGAGTTCCCCCAGCCTGCCTATGGTCCCCCAGTGGCTAGAAATGGCAATTTAACAGGATATTTTTTAAATTAGCTGTCTACATGTTCAAACTGAGCTTGGACGAACTGGTTTCACATAACACGATTCTCACAAAGGCAAATGAACTCCAAAAACATTGAAACAAAAATCTCAAATTTCACTTGTTGAATTTCAAAAGACTGTACTCAGGTGTTTGCAATTCCACTTGAAATTGCTTTTCTTAATGCATTTTGTGTGTGTGTGTGTGTGTGTGGATTAAAACAGATTATGATCTAAATGAGACTACATGTAAATAACATGAAACAAACTGACCTTTCATGATGTTAAGTGAAAAGTTGAGAAGTTTTCTTAAGAGACACTTGATCAAGCACTTACTATTACAGGCATAGTGCTGGGTTGTGTACACAAAACAATATTAGTCTTTGAATTTACAAATACCGTGGCCAACAATGGAGACTGGTCAACTGCCATGTTTCACATGGGCTCACATGGATTAATCCAACTGGAAATGTTGTTTTTGTTTATATTTTTTGAATTATGGTTGAACTTGTTACCCTGAGTAATATTACCTATATCTGATGCAACAC
>NC_048409.1:16485939-16500761 GCF_013103735.1 Etheostoma cragini
GTGTGTGTGTGTGTGTGTGTGTGACTGAATGAGTGTGTAAGATCACAATAAGATCACACACTTTGTAAGAGGACGGCCCCTGAAACGACTCAATGAGTAGGGAGAGTCGGAGAGAGAGCGTTGTGGATGGGTTTAGGAGAGAAGTGGAAGGGTTAGATGGTAGTATAGAGGGGTAACAAGTTTCAAAAACCTGCAAGCTGCAAATAATTAAGAAAAGTAAGTTTATTATTTTTAGATCTCTTTAAGTCTAGAAGCCATCTCTAGATCGAATGTGGTTGAGAATCCTGTATTTCTCCGCTTGTAGTCTACTTACTAGAAGTAACTTTCAGTCAGTGACTCTACTTCTGAGTGCAGCTGCTGCGTCTCACCCTGTCAGCTGCAGCCTGTATAGGCATCAAGTTCTGTTGTGTCCATCTTTTCAGCAGGAGTTTAAGACTGGAGCTGCTCTGACTTTGATCATGAGGAACTTGTGTGTATCTCTAGTTCTGCTGCAGCTCATTGGGACTTGTTTATGCCAATTTCCTCGCCAATGTGCCAATTCAGAGGGACTACGGACCAAGGAGTGTTGCCCAGTTTGGGATGGTGACGGCTCAGCCTGCGGTGCCCTGTCTGGCCGTGGTTTTTGCACTGAGGTGGAGGTCTCAGAAGAGCCCCATGGGCCCCAATACCCACACAGTGGGATTGATGACAGAGAGCGCTGGCCTTTATCTTTCTTCAACAGGACGTGTCGTTGTGCAGGAAACTATGGAGGTGTTAACTGTGGTGAATGCAGGTTTGGTTACTGGGGTTCAAACTGTGCTGAGTACAGGGAGTCAGTGCGCAGGAACATCCTGACCATGTCACTTGCTGAGCAACAGAAGTTTATCTCTTATCTCAACCTGGCAAAGAACACCATCAGTCGTGACTATGTGATCTCCACAGCAACAAGAGCAGAGATGGGTGAAAATGGTGAGAACCCCATGTTCTCTGACATCAACACCTATGACCTGTTTGTCTGGATTCACTACTATGTGTCCCGGGACGCCTTCTTGGGTGGCCCAGGGAATGTATGGACAGACATCGACTTTGCCCATGAATCTGCAGCATTTCTGCCCTGGCACCGAGTCTACCTGCTTCACTGGGAGAATGAAATAAGGAAGCTGACGGGAGATTTTAACTTCACCATCCCATACTGGGACTGGAGGGATGCCCAGTCCTGTGAGGTGTGCACCGATGCTCTGATGGGCGGACGCAGTCCACTCAATCCTAACCTCATCAGCCCTGCTTCAGTCTTCTCCTCATGGAAGGTAGAACATTTGTGTGTGTGTGTGTGTGTGTGTGTGTGTGTGTGCGTGCGTGTTAGTGAAAACTGCACACTTAACTAGATCTATGACAAAATCATTCTTATCCATTATTAAGAGACTGAACATTCCTTTCCCCGAGAAACAAACATGTTGTTTGTTTCATTACCGCTTCACTCTGTAGGTCTGTGGTTCTTAAGCTAGTTTAACCTCTTACAGTAATCCAAAGAAATAAGAGATTTGGTTGGAAACACACATTTTCTTTTTTAAGAATTCATCCAGACAACATAAAAGATCAGAGAAAAAATCCTCCTTGTATCCACATCCGAGAAAATGTATCTAAGACAGCACCTTTAAAGAAAGAAGCACTTCATTGTAATCCCGTAATAGGGAAATTACATTTTTACACATAGTTGTTTTTACATTCACATAGGGCCGAAATACACACACGTGCACACATAGGACACATAAACTGAGAAATCAGTCACAAATCTTGTAGTAGTTTGCATATTGTCTGAAGGTACCTCATTAAAGCCCACTAAATATGTGTGTGTGTGTGTGTGTGTGTGTGTAGGTGATCTGTACCCAGCCAGAGGAGTACAACAGCCGAGAGGCATTGTGTAACGGCACTGGGGAAGGACCACTGTTACGCAACCCCGGCAACCATGATCTCAACCGCACGCCGAGACTCCCCACAACAGCCGAAGTAGACTTCACTGTCAGCCTCCCCCTGTACGAGACAGGACTCATGGACCGACTCTCCAATATGAGCTTTAGAAATGTCATAGAGGGTAGGAGTTTTAGACACACACACACACACACACACACACATACACACATTAGTATTACTGTACTTCCATGCTTAACAATTGAGCCTCACCTCAATCTTTCCAATCTAGTGCATGAGTGTTGGCTCATTTAGTTCACACAAGGGCAAAACATACAATCATGTGAGTTTGTCTTGGTGCACACTCAAAGAGAAGAAAGCACAGACATACACACTTAACATCTAATCCTGTTAATGTATTAATAGGGAAGCCGGAAGAAATATATGCAAACAGACGCTTAAAACAGGCAACCTACTTAAACTGATTAATTCAATTTTCAGTTAATAAAAAAAAAAAAAACTTTTAGTCACGTAATTGTGTTGCTTGAGCCTAACTTGTTTTAGTCCACTTAGTGTCTAACTCATAGTTACCTTGAAGCATTCTCCACGAGCATTTCTCAAAAAGAGTCAATTCTATTTTAATTAACACCTTCCAGTCAGGTGCCTTTTGCTGGTATTAAGATCAGTCATTTGCATGTCAGAGTGTTAGATATCAGCTATCTTAGTTGTATCAAAAGTATCTCAAAGATGTGAGAAAGATAACTTTCAACACTAGAAGTGAGCACATCCAACATACACTCTGTTAAAACTTCACTTCATTAAGGGAATTTCTTTCAAGTGAATTTTGACATTTCTGAAACGAAATGAAAGATCTTTAAAGAAATGAGGGGCTTTTCCAAACTTCTCATCTCTGTACTCCCTCCTACATAAAAACGACCATCCCTCTATCTTCCATCATGTACTCTTTTTCCCCACCTGCAGGTTTTGCCAGTCCAACGTCGGGTATGGCAGTTCCAGGCCAGAGCACAATGCACAACGCCTTGCATGTCTTCATGAACGGCTCCATGTCCTCAGTGCAGGGTTCAGCCAACGACCCCATATTCCTTCTGCACCACGCTTTCATTGACAGGTACAATGATGCACACAAACATGTCTAATAGGGACACACAGGAAAAGGATCACTTTGCTTCTATTTACTGCAAAGGTAAACAGATTTCCTTGTGATGATGATGAACAAACATACACGTGTTAGAAATGGGATAGAGGGAGGAGTAATACGTAGAGAAAAAATGAACAAAGTAAAACAAGTAAAAAGGAAACAGTTAGAGTAAGTTGAATAGTGAGACAGGACATAATGGTGTGACATAATGGTGTCTGCACATTCAGGTAGGTTTATGTATAAATGTCACAATTATAAAGTAAAGAAAGAGTCCGTGCTAAAATGTTTTTTCTGAAATTTAGATGTTTTAAGAAATATTTAACCAGCCCCGAAAGAAATTATTACTGATTGCTTTTAAGGCCTTTTGATGTTTTATAGGAAGATAGGCAAAACATTGTTAGCCAAAAACATATTTTAAAGTAAAAATGTTGCTTCTCTTGTGTGGAACGCAACAGTCCCTTTTAGGATATTTAAAGATCACCACCTTTCTTGTTTAATATTATTCTCTTACGCTTTTTTATTTCTATATTCCGTTGTCTACCTCCTTGATGCTATTATATTTCTCCAATCCTTTTCTGTCTTTATCACATCCATCTTTATCCATCCTTCCCCTCCTTCCTTTTTTTCTCTTTTATTCTTCACTCCCATTTATCTCTGTGTTCCTTCCTCTCTTCTCCAGCATTTTTGAGCGCTGGCTCAGAACCCACCAGCCCCCCCGGACCAACTACCCACGTGCCAACGCCCCCATTGGCCACAATGATGGACACTACATGGTGCCCTTCCTGCCTCTCTACAGAAACGGAGACTACTTCCTGACTGATAAGGTTCTAGGATTTGAGTATGCCTACCTGTTGGACCCTGGTCAGTACAGAACAACAAAACAAGTCCAGTAAACAAGTGTTTCTACAACGTTTCCTTCATGTCAATCTGTCTTATCCTGTGTATCTCCACTACAGGTCAGAGGTTTGTTCAGGAGTTCCTGACGCCCTACCTCCAGCAGGCCCAGGAGATCTGGCTGTGGCTCCTGGGAGCCGGGGTCCTCGGGGCGCTGATCTCTGCAGTCATCGCTGCACTGCTCATCGTTGGAAGAAGGAAGTGGAGGCGTAACCAGAGAAGGAAGAGGGCGCTGAGCTACGAAGAGAGACAACCATTACTGCACAGCAGCTCAGAGGAAGGTTCTTCATATCAGACTACCATGTAGCACATACTGATACTGTGCATACACACATATGAATGAAATATTAAGAACACACAGTATTTTCATGAAGCAAACGAACAAGATGAATCCTGGTACAAGATTTCATTTTTATTGATTTCCCATTAAAAAAAAAAACTCAATACAATGGAGCTGTACTTTATTTTATTGTGGTGGTAATAGCATTGAAAAATGTCTTTACAGAAAATTTGTCAGGTTTAAAAAAAACATTTACGTTATTTTTTACTTAACTTGGTTTGCAGAGTTTTCAAATGTTTAAAGGATTTTCGATCACGTTTTGTGTTTTTAGGCAACAAACAAAACAAAGTTTCTCCTCCAGTGCATTTTGTGATGAAAGAATACACCGTGGTAGATATCTTAGTCAAAACTAAATATAGCTACTTATCACAAGAAGTGAAGGGAGATTCTTTTTTGGGATTTATAGGCAAACTAACCCTTTAAGTTTTGACACACACACACACACACACACCTACACACAAACACACACACAGCCTTTGTGTGCATCAGTAAAATGAAATACGTGTCAGAAAAAGAAAAGACATACAGTACACTACAGTGTTTTGATTCAGGTGAAAGCACTCACCTATAAGTATTTATTGTCTGTGAAGTACTCAGCAGTCAATGACAGCAAAGGTGATTTGGTTATTCCTTCTTTTGGCAGCTCTTGACTTTCCTCACTGACCTAAAACACAGAGCATCCTGTTACATAAATGTAATTTATGTAACATAATTTATTATTTCATCGTATGGTACTCAACTGTGATTGTTCGTTCACAAGACACATACTGTACCTTAAATACTGTGAGTTTATTTACGGACAGAGTCAAATAAACTGATTTGACTGTAGCTCATGAAAAAGGTTGGCAGGGAAGGAATTATTTCAGATCATTTCATCAAGTCAGGCCAGATCTGCTGTACTGTAGCTGTAGTGATGGTTCAGATTATTAAAATCTTGTTATTTTCCCCTTCAAAATAACCTCTTTTTCTTCATTAGTTAAATTCATTAGAACAACTGAGAACTAAACTGCTTTTCTAGATATTATTTGGACATCAAGAAAAAGGGTCTGTTACCTGTCTGTGGAGAATTTGTAGAGGTCAGAATGGCCAAGTACCATCATTTACATATTTACCAAACTGTCACATCGAGTTTGTATTTTATGGCTAATTTGAATAATAAACAAAGCAGTTTCACGAGTGTAGAGACTGCTTAGTTAGCATATTATAAAACTAAAGTAGGTCTAGTTAATGCCATTACAAAGTCAATGTTGTTTGACAAAATAACATTTCATACACTTGTGACTCTGATTGATATATGTTTGTGATAATAATAATAATGTAAATTGTGCCAGGATCCTAAATAGTCAAATGTTCCCACTTACTTTGTGCAAGTTATCAAGATATAATAAATAAAAAATCTCTTTTATTTTGGACTTTGCCTTGTAATTAAAAAAAAGAAGACACTTCTGAAAATAGACATACAATTTTAATTTAAATATATTAAAATTTCAAATGCTAAATAGATGGTTGCTAATAACAATTTGAGAGAACACGCCAACTTACAAATCCATTGTTATAAATTCCACCAATCTACTAATTTCTTTGTATCAGCAGTAAACACTTAAACTTACTTTGTTGAGAAATTGCCAAAGCCCCGCAGAAGTGTTTCACATAACATAAAAATAATTTTAAACAATATAAATAAATTGGAAAAACAACTACCTAAGAATACTGGCTTAGGGTGTAGCGTACGTTTGCTTTGTATAAAGATAGATCTTTGATATACATACATGAACAGTGAACAAGTAGTTTAAACAACAAATGAAAACAAACTGAATCAAGTGTCTACTGTATGTCTGTCTGGTTCCACTCTTTCCCTCAGATGAAAGCAAACCACTGCAGATTCTGGTGACAGTCTCACAGACCAATCAAATATTAAAGTCTTTTTATTACAAAAGTTACCAGCTCAGACAAAGGTTTGTTCTCTGAGGTAGGACTCCAAAGCAACATTTCCCTCTCTCACATTAGATGCCAGCATGAACAAATGAACTCCACAGAAGGGAAGTGTCAGGGAAAAGATGAAAGCCTCTATAGAAAACATCTTTAGAATGTGACCCCACGTGACCTAGCTTAAGATAAGTCTTTAAGGCAGATGATCTCTGGTGATCTCTGTACTGTGTGTGGTACCTCATTCCTCTCCTTTAGGGAACAAATGTTATAGTCATAACAATAAGGGACATATATTCACAGCCACAGAGCTGCCCCCGCACCAGAGTGATACCAGTCCCGGCGGAAGGGACAGATTGAGACACCAAAGGGGCTGTCACATCGTAACTGTAAAACCCAACAAAACTGTTCAGTGATGACCAACTGGCTGCAGCACAGATGTTACTCACAAATACCACTCACAGGTATCACTCACAGATGCCCCTTTAAACAAAGCCCATGATGTTGCCATGTGCCCTCACGCTGTGAGGAAACAGACGACCTCTGCTGCTGTGAGCCGGCGGCCTATCTAATAAGGCCCTTGGCTTTGTCATGCAAAGAGAAGCTGCCGGCGACTTCTGTTTCACCTGTTTATGCCTGGTGCTCATCCTGAGACACAGAGTATGTCAAAGCAAAATCCAAATCAATGCTCCGTGGGTAGCCACCGGCGGCTAACAGCAACAGAGGCCATTAAGCTAACTGTTAGCTGGTGAAACAGAGCTAACTGGCTGCAGCCAATAAGTCCATCTCTGCAGACGTGTTCTTCTTGAGGTGAAGAGGATGCGAACTGAAGGATGGACATGCTGATGGATGTATGTACTGTGTGTGCAGGCGGGGCTTCACATTCATCACCTCACGCCATCTGCCTTCATAAGAGAGGTGTCTTCAGGTAGGTCATGTGGGGCACTATATCCCACACTATGTGTTGTACCGAGTGAATCGACTGAAAGGGAACACAGAGCATCATGACTAGAGAATCCGAGCAGTGGGCTGGTTTCCTAAGTTTTTTCTCCGAGGTTGATTGGATCAAGTTTCAGTTGCTTCAATCAGTTGTGGGTAGGGCTGGTCTGTAGAGAGGAGCAAGCCTCAAGCTGCATGTTGCGGTCTTGTCCTGCTGGCCCTTTTAAGACCATGGGCAGGGATGCATATGAAACAATAATATAGTCTGTGAATATTCAAGTTTGTTTAGCCAGTTTCAAATGTCAAATGGCAAAGTTTCTGTTTATTTTAGTGACGTCGAAGTGTACAACCAGCGCGGATGTTTGATCAGCTGAAGGACTCCTTGTTGAATTCAAAGGTTGTTCCAGAGGATCGGGCTGAGTTACACAGTCTATGGAGGGTCCTGGAGATGCCCTTTGGTCCACAGCAGAAAACCCCAACTCGTTTACTGAAGCCACACACACAGAGAGAGAGAGAGAGAGAGAGAGAGAGAAAGAGAGAGAGAAAGAAAGAGTGTTAATTAGATATTTATAGAATAGATATTCTAACACTCGGTTCCTACTCCAACCCTGGAGCTTCCCACTCTACTCACTGTTTATTGGTCTTCCCAATCTCATCGAACAGTAACTTCCACTTGGGTCGACCAACCAACAGCCTTGAGGTGAGTGGGCGGTACTTGTCCTCAGACATGCCCTGGAAAACAAGGTAGATAACAAAAACATCCCAGTTATATCTTTTGTTATTTCAGAGCAGTGTTAAAATAACAATGATATTATCCCTTTTTAAATTGAAAAATTTTTTTAGCTAGCCTGGATGCCAGCCCCAACCATGACATTTGAGGTTGGGAAGTTTGGTTTGGACTTAATCCGTTGTGGAGCAACTATGCTCGAACCAGAGCTGTTCGGACCAAGCAAGCAGGCTACAATCTGATGATGGACAGATGATCAACAGGAACGTAACCAACCGCGTCCCCAAAGAGTGCTTGGGTTGAATTAGTTTACAACAAAGACGGCTGCCGCTGGAAAATTGAGATGTGTAGATTCTGCCAACACGTCTGTTATAGAAGATATCGACCGTGCATTCATTTTAAAAGAGGAACAGAGAACCGCGATCAAGGCATTTGTCAATAGGAAAGGTGTTTTTGCCGTGCCTCCTGCGAGATTCGGCAAAAGTTCAACATACGTTGCATAATTCGTTGCTCTGATTTGTTGTATGTCTATCTTTTAGATCTATCTAAAAGATCCCAGTCTGTCATGACAGGTTCTCCATCTTCTCTATTGTTCCTCTACTTCTCTTGCTTTCCCCTCCTAACTCACAAACTGCTGCAGCCCGTAAAGATGTGTTAAAGAATACAGGTCGGTGTTGACAATGCTGTTTTACTCTTCATTATTTGCAACTATGTTTATATTTAAAGCAGACTGCATTCTTCATCTACAATGTAAAGAGAAGATTTTTACAGAAATAATACAACGTCCAAGACTGCTTTAGACTGCTGGTTCAGTTAGTGTGTTAGAGAATGAGCACCCAATAAACCCACTATATCCCAAGCCCTTTCCATAAGACATGGGTCTGAGACAAATGTCAGGCCATGTCAGCAAGTTAATCACACACAATTTACACAGAGCAGCTGTGATCCAGGTCAGGATCTTTCTGTAGAGCGGTAAGGCAATACCCAAATGTGTCATCGGATTTCCTGCATTACTGGGCTTACTTAGAAACAAAGATTATTAAAGATGGATGTCTGTGCACAGAAAAAGCTGAAACCCTTTCAAATCAGGAGCATGAAACATAAACACGGACAAAGAACTGTGCTTCGCGTAGTTCAGTCGTAGCAGTTGTGCTTCCTTTGACAGGCCTCTGATTCATGACAGACTGGTTTTACGGCTCCATGTGAACTTGGTCAGTGTGTAACAGGCTCTGGAAAAGAGCACTCTCCCCGTCGGGGAATTGAGCCCCGGTCTCCCGCGTGACAGGCGGGGATACTCACCACTATACTAACGAGGAGTGGTTGTGAGCTCATCACATGACGCATAAATAGGAAGTAAGCAACACAAGACTATACTGGAGGAAATATTAGCTGCTATTTACAGTATGATCAAAATATGCCCAAACTATTTCTAAATTATATATCTGTGGACTTGTATTTTCTTTTTACAATAACTGAGACAAGCAAACATTTCTGTTAACTTGTCTCTAATTCATGGTCTCTAATGGCTGTTACAGCAAGAACAGATTAATAAGAGTTTGAGTTTAGCTTCTATTCTGCTCATGCAGCAACAATTTGACACAATACATTTTAAAAAAAAGTGTGTAGCTAAGAGACAGAACAGAAAGCCAACAATCAAAAGACAGTAAACTCATAAGAAGCCTTTGGAATTTAATGTGCTGTAGCTTCTTTTTCTGTCATATACTGCCCTCTAGTGGCTTACGTTTTTAAGACAAACAACAAATCGATGAAGAGGTGAATGAGTGAACAGAATGAAATGAAAATGACAGTGTGTTTGCACGTGCATGCGTGTGTCACACTTACCTGCAGGTTGTCCGCCTGACTGACGTACAGTTTCAGATTAAAATAGTCTGGTCGGTTTTCCTGCCAAAGCTAAATGACAAACACATACATGGAAATGTGTTTTAGTGGTGCTGTGATGCCTTTGGCCTAATTTATCAAAGCGATATTAAGGATTAGCATTTATTCCTTGAAACAGGAGAGGTAAAATTTCTAACAGCAACAAGAGGGCATAAAATACAATAAACCTGAGGCAAACAACATGCAAAATGTGTCCTGACCTTCTGATGAACAGCACACAGCAGCTCAGCAAACCAGTAGAAGGACTGGAACTCCCTGCAGACCCACACAAAGTACAACCTCTGCAACCTGAAACCTGTCCAGCCATCACTGAGTATACAGGGAGGAGGAAAGATAGCTTGAAACATATGAATACACAAATTGTTCATTTGTCCGTATGTAATGTTTGTGTGTTTTTTCTTTTCATAACTCACAGCAGAGCATTCAGCACGCAGGCGAACGGCGTGACTCCTATTCCACCCGCGACACAAACACTCACGTCGTAGTTAAATACTTCCTCTGATGGACTTCCAAAGGGTCCATCTACGTAAAGCCTGAACATACCGTACAGTATGGACAAAAATACAAAGAAAAATTAGCCAAGAAACTGGACAAATATACGCAAATATATTTACACTTCCCCCTCAGGGTCAACCACACATAAGCAGATAAACATCCTGCATTTGAATTCCCACAGACTGGGTGCAGCTTGTCTGAGCCCCCAAACACACACACACCCACACACACACACACACACACACTTACACACACACACACACACACATACCCGTCATCCCTACAACAGCTGCTCAAACACTTGTGTCATCAAAAACACAAACACACACGCACACACACACACAAATCACCAAGCATAGTCACACCAGAGCATTTCTCTGCATTGAGAAAGTAGACACAAATATGATCAGACAATACTACACACAAAACTGGCTTAGCGTTACTGACACGTAGTGACAAGCACTATGGTCGGTAAAAATATCGGTTTGACAGCTTTTCAATTTTGATGTAGCTTAGCTAGCATTTCCCTCGTTTACAGCCTTTGCACTAAGCTAGGCTTAACAATTGGACCTAATTCCTAAGTGAAATGAAGCTTGTATCAATTTTGCAGATATTGCATATTTTCCAAAATTTCTGACTGTTCTTCTTGCGGGGAAACAGTGTTGAGTAATATCCCCTGCACTCCTTTTATCCACCACTTTATTGGTGACAAAAACAAACCCATTGTCATCAATTCAACTGATCCAAAACTGCAGATTGTATAAGAGATAAAGAAAGAAAAATTCACACACATCAGTAACACAACTACGCAAAAATATACAAAAGAAATTTTGAGAACCAATTTAAGAAATAGAATAAATTAGGATGAGAGTAATAATAACTTCTTGATTGTCCTGTTATAAAAAAACTAATTTTGAAAGAAATTATAATGACTTTAGTGTTAGTGACCCTTTATCAGAGTTTTATAAATCAAATATGCATCCACTAGTTGTAGTATATCAGTATCTGGAAATGAACCCTAAACCTTCTGACCATAAGTGGGCTTTGTTGTACACCTCAGCCAACTGAACAGAGGGAGGGGGGGTTGGTGGTTTTGATGGTTTGTTTAGCTCTGGTTTACTTTCACAAAACAAACTCTTTATCTCTGCCTATCTCTCTCTCAAACACAAAGCAGGAAGAGCACAGGGTCAGAGGTCAGGAGGTCAAAACCACTGACCCCTCTGTGATTGTAAACCTTTATGAGAAACGATGTCTGTTGCATCACTCACACACACACACAAACACACTCACACACACACAAGAAAACGTACTTTGGGTATCTCCTCTGTTGTACCATGGGAAGGATCTCCAAGTCTATCCTTGTTTCCGGAACTAACAGCTGTGTAAAACGCTCTGAGAGGAGAAGAGGAGGATTTGCATTTCACATTGTGTTTTTTTCCAATTGCTAACACACCGAAATGACATGCATGGTATTAAACAATATAGTATGAAAATAGTGCTGAAATGTGCTATACAAATAAAGCTGCCTTGCCTTGCCTTGCCTATAAGTAATATTAAACCCTCACACAGAGAGCAAAACCTCTTCTCAAGTCTCCAAAAGTCTAAACACGTTTTCTTCTTTACACATTTTGCAATTCAAAATTGCACTTTTTAAATGCACTGAACACGGTTCTCTGCATAAGACACGACAATCTAACATAAAGTCACATGTTTGCCATTTGAAAACCCTGCTGTTTGTTGTGGTTTGGGGTTGTTTGGGTTTATTTTCTCCTGTTTGGCCTCCTTGTGTTTTTTGTCTTAGCCTCTCCCGGTCTTGTGTTGTTTAATCCTGTCTTGTGTCCCCCTGTGTGTCTGCTTGTTCTGTTTCCTGTGTTATTTTGATAGTATGGTTTCCTGTCTTGTCTAGTCTTGTCCAGCTTTGCTTTGTGTCTGTCTGATTGTCCAGCCCCGCCCTAATGTGATTCACCTGATGTCTCACCTTTTCCCCGTTACCTCTTGTATTTAACCCCTGTGTTTTCTTTGTCCTTTGTCGGATCCTTCTGCCTGTCTTGCTGTCACCTTGTGAGTTTGTTCTCTTCTCCGTAACACTGTGAGTTGTCAGTTTTGTTGTCACCCTTTTTCCTTGTGTGTTTGTCCTGCCAGCCGGCGGTGATCCGCCTTGTCAGCGCTGCTAGCCGGCCTGATCCTGCCTGCTCCCCGACTATTCTCTGTGGGTTTCCCCGTGAGCTCCCCGTCAGTCCCCTGGGAGCTTCCCTCCCAGTTTTGGACTCCTGCCTCTCCCTGTGCTGGGTTGAATTTATGTTTGGACTTTACCTTTCGCTATTTTTCGTTGAACTGTTTTGAATAAACTTGTCTCTGCGTTTGGGTCCTCCTTCCTGCCCCACAACACTATTCAAAATAACACTACAGGAGCTAATAGGCCAATATACGCGCCACCTGGCCAAACACCTCAATGCTTACAGTAATTGTTACGACTTTAATCAGGAAGTACTAAGCACTATGAAAAGCACCTTTCTTTACAACAACAACTGAAGACCTAGCTGTGTGGCAAGATCGTGCCTAATTAGTTTTCTTGCAAAAATCTGCTAATATGAATTAAGTGTGTTTTTTTGGTTGCAGTGCTTCATTTTGCAGGATATATGAAGTATTTTGCAGTTTGGGTGTGTGGTTTTGTTAATTGTGATAAGTATTTTGATAATACTGGTTTAGTTTGGAAAATTCTTTTTTAGCAATTGGGAAAAAAAACTGTAAACACAACAAGCTGTGAAAGTCAAAATGTAGCCCAAAATAATCTCTTAACTGTGTGTGTGTGTGGGCACTCATGGAAAATGCAGTTTTTCTACCAGACAATAAAACTGTGGGAACCATGCATAGATAAACAGTGCAGATTGTAGCATGTAGTTTTCCCGATATGCATCCTCCCCAGAGAGAAAAGACAAAAAAAATGACTTGCATCCTGTCAACTCCGATAGGGAACAGAAAATGTCTGTCTGTCTGTCTATCCTTTTATGTATATGTGTACGCGCACCTACCAGTCCAGTCTCCCACAACTCGTAGATGGATGCCAAAAGTTTTCTTGTTCTCTGTAGGACACTGCGATGAGTTAGAGAACAGACAGTGAGTTACAACAAAATACACACACAGACAAAGAGTGCATACAATCTTGTTGGAAAGTACAAGAAACACTCACATTCATGTGTAACTAACACAAAGACTCATCACACACACACACAAAGACACACAGCCTTCCTGTTGGCAGACAATGTTACTAGCCTCAGGGGTCTGTCTGCTCTCTGTCAGAGTGATTCCCTGCCCTCTTTCTCAAATCTCCACAAAAAACCAGGGGCCTGTTGCTCGAAAGTAGAATAAAGATATCCAGGATAAATGAATAAGCGCAGCTTGACTTAGTGTGATCTGCTCATTGCGGATTAATCGGTTGCACGATTGCCAAGCGAGGATGAACAGGTGAAGCTATGTCAAGCCAGGTGTAGATAGCTGGGATAAGTGCACGTTCACGGCTTTCTCAAATAGACCACGGCATCTATCACAGATTTACTGATGCAGAATTGAGAAGACGCATGCGCCATATGTTTCACCCAATGAGCAGCAGCTTAAATGGAAAGTAACGAGGAGGTGAATGATATAATATGCAGAAAGGGAAATACGGCTCTTATCAAACGGAGAGAAAAAGCCGAACAGACCATAGCGGACCCCACTGAATGTGTAGGGTCTAAAAATATCTCCTTAGCCTACAGTCACTCCACATTTTACAAAGTTGTAGGCTACACTGTGTTTTAATTTATTTAAATATAGTTTCATGTTTCTGTTTTTATGTGATAAATGTGCTGGTTTTACTGTAAAGTGTCTTTGACTAGCCTACTATGTAAAGCACTATATAAATAAAATGTATTAGTATTCAGCCTTTGCCTTAAAAGTGAGCAGAGGGAATAATGTTCCTCGGGAAATGGACCCCAAAGACTGTAGGCTTAATTTCAAACCCTTATTCACAACGTGAGAACATGTTTTATACCATATGCACAAATCTCTATAAGCTAATTCTTTCTAGGCTACAATTAATATTCATGCAGAACAATCAGAAAGGGACAACAACTAGAAAAATAAGTAAGTGACTTCAAAACACGCTGTGAGCATATGTAAAACAATATTCATGGTTTATTCTTCTGACAAGTGACCGCACCAAAATAAAAAGATTAAGAAGCATTGTGGTGTTCCCGGTATGATGAACGTAAACTACACTACATACGTAGGCTACTGTATATGGGCCAGGTTATTGGTCCAGGGATGGGAGACTAATTGAGAAGGTTATGAAACCAATGTAAGCTATAATAAAAAACATTGTGCCTAAATATTAAGGAGTAACGCAAACTGTCCTTTATTAGAGAAGGATAAGCAACAAGAAAATGAATCATGAATGTATTCTCTGACCATTATTACCATCTGCCATTATTATCATTTGTGAATATCACTACATTAATATCATCTGGGAATATCACCACATTAATATTGTCACACTTAATCTTCTGAGCGCGTCCTGT
>NC_048409.1:16501024-16502973 GCF_013103735.1 Etheostoma cragini
CCACCGGTCAGCGGCCACACGCCAGGCAGCCTCGAAACAGTACCGTCCCACCGGGAAAAGTCCCACTCCGCATCAGGGAGCCAGTGCAACTATTTCTAACCATCTAAACAACTGTAATAGGGTTTAAATCCAACTTGCAACAAAAATAGTGACAAGTAGGCTAATGCATGTTAATAAAAATAAAGCAGAACACATGCAGAAGACAACGAAATAACTGTCAAACACGTTTATTTCGGATCAGACGGCAGCTGATTTGACACATGAGACTCCAGGATTAATCTTAGCCTGGCTGTTAGCCTGCTCAGGACCACGCTAGCGGCAAAGAATAAATCTCCATGGTTACTTGGCTGGCCTTAATTCAATCTGGTTTCGTGCAACCGACTCCAAGCTAAATTCATCCAGGATAACTTGAATATCCTGGCTTAGTCCCTTATCCTAGTTTCGTGCAACAGGCCCCAGGCATAGGCATGCACAATCTGTGTGTGTGAGTGTGTGTGTGTGTGTGTGTGTGTGTGTGTGTGTGTGTGTGTGTGTGTGTGTGTGTGTGATAAGTCTATTCCTGCATGCTTACTGAACAGATTTTTTTCAGTTTTTCTTCTGCTTTTGTCTCATACAATCTGGACTAAATCTGAAAACATCAAGAATGTGAAACAGAATACTAATGGACTACTCAGCTGTCATTCAAGTGCCAGCCAGCAGAGGAGGGCGGGCTGTTGAGATAGACAAAGAACTGCATGTTCTTTGTCAGGGGCAAGGAAGTTTAAGAAACTGTAAAAACATGTGTGTGTGCGTGTGTTTGTGTGCGTGTGCGTGTGTGTGTGTGTGTGTGTGTGTGTGTGTGTGTGTGTGTGTGTGTGTGCATTGTGTCATGAGTGAGGAATGTGTTGCATAAAGTCTTACCGTTGTGAGTGTGAATGGATGGTTCTCAAAGGAAGAGACACCTGGACAGTTAAGAACAATATACTGAAAAAGAGAGGGAAGAGATGGAGAGACAGCAAGAAAACAGACACACAGAAAGAGAGAAGGGGGGAACAGAGAGGGGACATGTGAAGACAAAAAAGTGGGAGAAACAAAGGTGAAAGCATAGACGACGGAAAAAAGTTATATATACTATATTAGAGGAACTTATATTCTCAAAAACATCATATGATTTATCAAATAGTAAAGTGATCAAATTCAACTGAGATGTAACAAAAAACTTCTTACCTGTCCCGGACGAGCTTTAAAGTTTTTCTTCAGCATGCGCAACTCAATGACATCACAGGGGTGCCTGATAACTGTCACTATGGTAACAGGGTTGCAGCTGCGGATGTAGCGGTAGAAACGCTCGGCACAGTAAAGACAAAGAGGACCCGACACCCAAAGCCATGTCTTCAAATGAACAAAGAGAAACACAGACTTTCTACATCATGTGAACACTTAATCACCCAAAAAGAATAAATGGAAACAGTTGTAAAGAACAGTTTGATGTCATGTTTGCTGCCTTGCTTCCACAATTTCTTTGGTGAGTACATTGTTACGGTACCATGACCATTACACTGTGGATCATAGCTACGAAAATAAACCCCAAGTTGTAGCAAACCGTGGTTTTCCTTTAAGGCTGAAACGTGCTTCTCTGTCTACACATTAAGAATATTTATGTGGCATTATTCTTCAATACTTCTACAGATTTTATGGTTAACATTAACGTTATAATGTCTTTTCAGAAGTTGGACCAACCACCCAGTTTGTTTGACAACGTGTTGTTGAGTATAAGACCTTTAGTGAGGTTTGCATATATAAGTGTACATTTGCATTCACATGGAACATCTCCTCTGAAGTGAACAGTTTTTGTACTGAGCAGCTGAAAGTTGAATATGATAGCGTTATGTTACCTACAGTGGGTACGGAAAGTATTCAGACCCCTTTAAATTTTTCACTCTTTGTTTCATTGCAGCCTTTTTCCAAAA
>NC_048409.1:16503073-16513067 GCF_013103735.1 Etheostoma cragini
TGGAAAATGGCTGCAATGAAACAAAGAGTGAAAAATTTAAAGGGGTCTGAATACTTTCCGTACCCACTGTAAATAGTTCAATACATTGGCTTCTGTAGACATGCTTCAGCTAGCACATGCAAGGTAGTTACCCCTGTAGCTTGCCTTATAATCACACCAGACTTGTAAAATTAAGTGTATTTTACCTATTTTTTTGTGTGTATACGTATTTGAAAACAGATACAATTAGACAGTGTATTAGTAGTCTACTTTAATTAGCTAAATCAATTACGTAGTGTCGAATTTGGATTTTAAATAGATGTAACTGCAATGTAACTTTGCAGCCATTTTGCCACCAATTTGTGCCTACTTCTGTAGTTCTTTTTACCCATTGAACACATCTTATTGTCAGATATTCCTACTCAAAATTACAACAGGAGGCTTACTTAAACATGTTTTCCCACTAGGTTGCTCATTATTACGACCTGTGTGACATTAAAAGAGCGCAGCGTTAGCCCTGATACAGGAAGAGTAGGGAATCTTATGTTGTATCACTTGCTGTCATTCCAGGTTTTCTCATTCTCCTAACTTGTTTTTCAGAACACAAGGGGTGTTTGAATCAAACTCAGCAAAGAGAGTATATTTGTGAGAACAAATGTGACAGTGTGTGGTGTTTCTGTTTCTTTCTGTTGTCAGTTACCTGCGGCGGACTAATTGCACACAACTCCTGTAAACCCTGCAAAGCACAATCAGGTTTAAGGGGGATTTTATGAAACCAGCCCGTTGCTTAACGACCATGTGCAAACACATAATCACACACGCAAGAAGAAACACACACAAACACAGGCCTTGATGTAGAAAGAGGATGCCTGCCCCTCCCTTACAGCACTACACCTCTAATAAACGGAACCAACTACCTCCAACACCTTCCAACTACTCTACAATGCGAATACACGTAATAGACGTGCACCACACACACAAACACACACAGACACACACACACACACAGACCTGGGGGTAGTGTGGCTGGAAGTGAGCCTCCTCTCCGCATCTCCTCTTTTCATCCTCACCCTTCTCCAGCTCCTCGCCCTGCTCCTCTGTGCTGCTCTGATTGGCTCTGAGGCAGCCAGGAGGGTGGGCCTCTAAGTTGGTCTGATACTTCAGAGCTCCTCTATTGGAAAGGACAAGAATTAAGGTGATGTTAGTTTGGTTATTTTAAAGTAGCATTTAGCATTTCTGAGGTGTGGTTATTGGTAGTGCATTAGGAACATTTTGATCCCCTCTTTACTGCCACATTCGGACCCACTCATATAATAAAACTCATGTATTTTTCACGTATTATCTGCCTAACATGTCGGAAGGCAATATCGTGAAATAGTAATAATTAGTAATAATATAGTGATTTTAATGACACTGCACATTTAGTCATTCAAATTATACAAAGGCATGGAGGGTGGGTGTATACTAGAAACTTGCCGGTAGAGTTAGTGTGATTGTGTTTGTGTGTTCATCCTGTGAACACAAATGTGACATAACAAGAAATTGCCATCAAGAAAATATTGCCATTTGACATAGGCTTAAAAATATAGATACAGGGTGTTAGTTAATATAACTCAACCACACAATATACAGGCAAAAGGAACCGGCAAGTACAAGCAAACCCTGGTTCTACAGTTAAACCGCTATCAGTGTCGGCATTCCGGCACCCTGATATCCCATGAAAAACCTTTACCTATATTTTGTCAGAACAAGACTTTTAATGTAATTTCATGTTCAATATGTCAATAACATGAGATTTTTTAATGAAGAAAGTCAGTATTGCATGGTTTCTTGAAAAGCAGTCATTTTGTCAGTGATTCTAAAGTTGCTGATGGAAATGTAGAGTTGTCTCCAGCTGTCAGCAAGAGTCTCCGATATTTGCAGTCATTTGCATGTGAAGCAAACTCTTATCTTGTCTTTTGGAGTCACTGGTTGGGATGGAGACAAACTGTACAAACAGTGCAGAAAAACTCCCGACTCATCCAGATAAACCCACATACATGCACACACACAGATTTAGCGCTAAGTGCTGAGCCCTACCCGACCATGTGCACCATGAGGATGATGTAGAAGACAATGAAGAGGTTGTGTGTATACCAGAAGATCTCATAGTTGGACAACCTGAAAAAAAGAACAAAAACATATATGATTATTTTCAAAGAAACTCTTACTTGTAACTTGCACCAAGGATGTTTTAAAATCCAAAATATATGTATATGAGAAATAATAACATTGTAACATATGAGGAATCAAGAAAATGAGCTGGGACAACAAAAGAAAAAAGCTAAGTCAGAGTTTGTTCAAGACCAGACTCCCAGCTCAGAGCCTGGGTAGGCAGGACATCAGAGGTCAATATTAAAGGGGTCATTACACACAACGACCCCAACAACCCCCCACTGCAAGCAATGAACATCATCAAACTTTTTTCATGGTTGTTTGTTTTCTTAAGCAAAGCCGGTTTCTGTACAAGAATACCACAAGAACTGAGAGGCTTGGCTCATTTTAATCACAATGTATGTGTTCATCCCTGGTAGGTGGGCATTGCCTCATAATCCAGACGTTAACCTCAGAAAACGTAATTCAAACTGCCTCATTTTTAAAGACAGGTGCTCAAACAAACAGACCAATAGATTTAGCTGAAAATCATTTTCTAGAACCCAAAGTTTGTTACCAAATTTAGAAAGTTTTACAACTTGTAACCTGTACAATTACATTTGCAACTAAACAGGCACTGTTCTGAGTAGTGTGCTACAACAATCTTTTTTAGTTTTTGGCCATGCAAGAGACTAATATATTCATACAGTATCCGAATGGACTAGAAAGACTAGATAAAAGCTGCAAAATGTAACTTGGGAAGCTTTCTTTCTTTCTCATTATCTCACTGGATCATCGTTACTCATTATGTAGGTATTCTTCAGCCTCCACTTCACCGCTCCAACCACTTACTCAAACTCTGGTGGTCTGGAAAAGCCTCTTATGCTTCAATTACTGAAGAAAGCCAGGACTGTGCATGAGCACACACACTTCAAGTCTCACACACCTGCATGGGTTCCACACACACATACTTACATGCGCACATGCAAAGTGGGTGACCCACTATGACCTGAGTAATGACAGAGTGGTGAGTGAAACACTTAGTGAGGATTTGCTCTGAACAGGTTCTCTGTTAACATGTCAACCATATGGTTTCCATCTTGCGTCTCTCTCACACACAAGATGAACTCAGAAAGAAAGACAAAGGCAACAGACATGACACAAAGGATAAACATAGAGGAAGAGACATATACGCATAACCGTGGTTGTATTACAGTAAGAGGACCGAATCCAAGGCTCCAATCTGGCTCCCATTTACAG
Organism: Etheostoma cragini; assembly: GCF_013103735.1. Taxonomy (NCBI): domain Eukaryota; kingdom Metazoa; phylum Chordata; class Actinopteri; order Perciformes; family Percidae; genus Etheostoma; species Etheostoma cragini. Next base: position 16,506,446 of record NC_048409.1, read on the forward strand.
GTGCTCAAACAGCAAACAAAACAAAAAGGTTTTCTCTTACACATACACAAATATATTTTCTAGGCTTTGGGAAACTTTTACAAATGGTGGTTTGGCCGACCTACCGTACACAGTAGGAGGAGGATGTGAACATCAAGAAGAGGATGAGAACCAACAGGACCCCTGTGACTCCTGGGACTGAAGGGAACCAGCCAATTAGAGAGCAGAGGCAAAGTCAAGTTAACATCCCAGGACACATACACGCGAGACACATGTAAGGGGAATTGCCTGTTCACTATGATATACAATTTACAATTTAACCCACAATTTAAAAAAGTAAACAATTTAATAGTAAGCAAGCAACCAATTATTTTTCTACAAAATATGTATTTTCCCCACTAAAACAGCAAACATACAGGGAAGAGAAAGAGAGGACTAAACACAGCATGACATCCTCCTCTCTTCTTGGCATAAAGCCACTCTAATCTGCTGCTCATTAACCACATTCATTGCTACACAAGTAAAAACAGGCCAGCATTCACATACATACACACACCTCTGGTCTATTTACTGTATAACAAAGAATAGTTCTTACTTGTGGTCAAAATGATCAGTTTGGGGTCCTGTAAAGAAAACACAAAAAATACATTGCCCACTTTATGCAGCGTAGAGGAGAGGTGCAGGATTAATACTTCTCCGGCTCTCTTTTTTAAACTACTTCCGTCAAGTTTCGTGTGTGAAACTAAACACCATGAATGCATGCCTTTAAGGAGATTGTCCACAGTGTTTGGATGACATGTGTTGAGCATATCTCTGCCTTAAGGTCAAGGTAAGATTTGGGCTTAGACATGATGTTCGCATCGTGATGTTTAGGGTTAAGGGCTATGAAATGCATCAAGTCTTAGAGCGTGGTAAGTATAAAGTACGAATGTGCAGGAATCTGTGTCTCACCTCTCCTCTGAAGCGAGCCAAATTGAGAGCAGGAAAGTCATCTGAGTAGCTCACACTAAAGTTGACAACATTAACCAGGTGTGCAGACACGTGTACAACTACAGAAGAAGAGAAAGTTTGACACAATGCTAATTTAAAATACACATATTTTGTGCATAGATACCAGCAGACATACAGAACGGCTCCAACATATAACACACAATCACGCATACACACAATTATAAAGGTTAAAAAAAACTGCTAGCGGAAACTCAAACAAACTCAAACAAACAAACAAATCTCTTTGTCTATTCAGCAAAAGTCAGCAAACCATTCTCCTGACTCACTGGCGCACACACACACACACACACACACACACACACCTCTCTGACATCACAGGCTAACCACGCAGCCGTTCAACAGCTGATGGAATTAGCGGGTGTAATTGTGAGACACAAGGGGCCTTTTTTCTCTCACACATCCTTTCTCACTCCCACTGCCCCCCCGCCCTCTCTTTTTCTTCTCTATGTCTCTCTCCCATCCCTGCTGTCTCTCTTATTTGTCAATTGTTATCTCAGAACTGTGTAACTCTGCTATTAGAACATGAGAGCTTTGCCTAAAGGGAAGACATCTTGGCCTTTGCTGCTTTGATTTTGACCAAGGCATACCTTTTGATTCCAATTTTATGGAAGTGAATACTGAATCTCTTAAGAATGGTATCTGGTGAAGCAGAAATGCAAGTTGTTAAACATTTTTAGTCCGAGATACCTGCTCAAATGTAAAGCTCTTAGAAACGGTGAAACCCTGCTTTGTATTTGTAGACAAAATGTTTTGTCTATACAGAACAAACTGAGTGTTACATTCCAACACTCAGCCACTGTCACGATGTTACTACTGAATGTACAATAAGAGGATCACTGCGAGGAAAATCACACAGCATATGGTAATATGTAGGTGGCGGGTAGCAAGTGAATCTTTTTCCTAAGAAAAAGAGACTCAGGTGTTACTGTATAGATAAAAAGTCAGGCTTCTTAGAAAAGAACATGAATGAATGAGAGGGATGAGCCTGTAAAGCAGAGACTCAGCGGACCCAACGCGCTTAAAGCTCCCATGATGTCACGAGAGGAGACTCACAAGAGTAACAACACACACACACACACAAACACAACTAGACGGCAAAAACACAGATGACCAGCTGGAGGGACATCCCAGCTGGTACACCAGGATCATGAGCCGGCCTGGGTCCATTTATCAACACTTCACCCACACACACACACACACACACACACACACACACAGTGATACAGGAAAAATATGAGCTGTGGTGATAAGTGACAGTTTTTTTACCAGAGAAGATGCAGATGGCTACTCCACATGCCACATGAAAGGTCTTGCTCTTATCCAGCAGTCTGCGAGTCTCTCGGCTCGATACCTGCATGATATGTGTATAGTAACAAATACAATAGTATTATCTTATATATATATATATATATATATATATATATAATGTATATATATATATATATATACTGTATATATACTGTACTGTATACTGTATATACTGTATACATTAACCTTTAACACACATAATTCATTTCAACTGATCTTTTTATCCTCCCTACATTTACCAATAATGCACTAAAATAATAACAGTTTTCATACATTTTTACATAGAAATCCTACTACTTTGCATCTTTCAAAGAAGGGAATAAACAAACACGGTGTGTAGCTGCACATTTCACTCAACTCAATAAACCTTTTCTTCCTATCTGTCTAACTTTCCTACATCCCTCTTTCCTCAATCCTCAGTCTCTTTCTTACCGCGTGTGTTCCTCGGACAAAGGTGAGCAGGGAGCGACACATAGGCAACAGCACCAAGCTGCAATTCACGTTCAGTAAGGATGCAGAAGCCCTGCTGATGCACAGCCCTAGCTGGGAAAGATACACACACACACACACACAAACACAAACACACACAAACACACACACAAACACTTTAGGCGGGTTTTAGAAAAGAGCCCTGATGCGGCAGATGTGAAGTACTAAGGGTCTGGCGGATTAAGATACACACTTTTGAGCCGTTTCTATTCAGATTCAGAGTTTTTAATGTGCGCACTGAGGGCTGGAGGAATGACTACCCTGCTACACAACATCTTTTTTACCTGTCAGTATGGCGCTTGTAATCACTCTCCTTCAGGTGTCTCTCTGCAAAGGCTTTCATTTTAAATATACACTCATTTAGTTTTTTAGTATGATGAAACATAAAGGACTGCTTTAGTAATTGTTTAAAAGAAAATTCGGAATATCCTTTAAAAAATCTACACTCTAAAATAGTTTTATGTTTAAAAAAAAATAGTTTATTATTACTACTGCTTCCTATAACAAGCAACTATCCAGTGGCACTATTGAATGCAATGAAACTGTAAAGACAAATATATGAACGTCAATAATTAATAATTAAGAATAATTCTGTGTTTTCCTACTCCAATAAACCAGGCTTTTTAAATGTCTGACACTGCGGGCCTAGCCTAGCCTTTAAATGTATTGGTTGTTAAATTGTAGTTTGTTGCTTTATAAAGAACAGTGGATGTGGGCTGTTTGACATTTGGCTACCAACATACAACACAATGATTAGACAACTAATTCTTCAGTCTTCAGCGTTTATTGATGACACTTTCTTTACTATTACTGCAAGCTACACTGAGTACAGGATCATTGTCATCAAAGTCAAATGTAGACAGCAAATATGGCTCCTCCTTAATTCATTAGTTGCGTTGTGTATTATGTGAACTTAATTAATTGAACCTGCAGTATTAGATATTTTGGCCAGGCAGTGGAAATTGATAACATTGTGAACAAAACACTGTTTCTGAAATACAAGAACGAAGCACACAAACAGGTCAAAATGAGAATCTACATATAGCAGGTCAAGGTTAACACCAGCATACTTTAAAGTCTGAATCCCTTTATCCTTTAAAAACTTCCCACGCACATTCACTCAACACAACTTCCCAAAGAAAAGCAGCTGATGGCAAAACCCCCAGCAGGAGATCTGATATCCTGCTTTCAATACATCCCCAACACGCCGATTAACCAAAGCACATGTGCACAAATACACACATAGACTCCCACACACACACTGAACCATACAGATGAATGAGAGCATGAGTTGCTTTTTGAAAGTTAAATCTGAATTTTTTTCAACAGTATTAAAACTTTGAATACATCCCCATCTTCCACGTGCATACACATGCTGATGCACATGCGTACACACATGAACTTAAGCCCTCTGGCAAGGCATTCAGTCGGAACCAGCGGCATGCCCACACTTGCCCCTCTCTCCCCTGTGCCTCCCCCCTGTACATGAATAGCTCACACGTGCTGCTTGATGCCTCTCTTTCAACTGATTTTCAAATTGTATTTCCTTCACTGACCTATTACAAACACAAGTCTTAAACATTGGGGCGCAATATGCTAGTGAAGAGCAACAGGCAATGTGTGACCTTAGAAAGTCTTAAGTGATTGGAGTGGAATGTCAGTGGTGTTTGCATGTTGAGATTTTCTCCAAAGACAAGGATTCACACACACACACACACACACACACACACACACACACACACACACGAACTTGTGACAACAATTACACTGATGCTTATTTGAGTCAACAATCATCAAAACTCCTGTTTCTGTGTGCCGGCTCATGTTACTATTACCGGCCTCTAGAGTCAGCCAACCTGTGAGCACACACACACACACACAGCTAGCTAATTGCCATCATAGAGTCAAAGTCAAAACTCATTAGACCTGCATGTGACAGTCTACCATCTATCACAATGTCAGCTACTGTGATATAAACAGAAGAATCCAGGAGCAGCCTGTTTCTTCAGAAACAGAGATTTAGTCCCCGAACTGATGAGAACTTGCAGTCTGATGGTTGTCATCTGGAAAGTCACTTAGAAGTGTAACACGGCCAATTTGTCAGATTTTTCTCCTTAAATGTAGCTTTTACAGAAGCTCTTCATTCATTTTCCTTAATCTGTGCACCCTGCACTGGCTACCCGTGGTGGATCGAACCCAATTACTTTCTCTTTCTCTTGTTTCTAAAATGTAGCACTTGAAGCAGTTTTGCTTAGTTGATTCATTTTATGTACTTGCATGATTCTTGTGATTCTTGTGCTATGCTCATGGTTGAATGCACTGATTGTAAGTTGCTTTGGAAAAAAGCCTCAGTTACAGTAACAGCTGTTTCATGAGTTTTTTGTCACTAACACTTTTCTCTTTGTACACACAAACAGTCCTAAATCTAATCAAGCATAATAAGTGAGAACACCTGTGTGTGCTTTAAGAATTACAAAAAAATTGAGCCAGCATGCACAATACCAGGACCCCAAATTCAACCATTATTTATTTTATTGTTTACACATGCGCTTTCCTGACTGTGACATGTAAAAAAACGTCTACCATAAAAACTACATCAGCATTATCTTCTAGGGTGTTGGTGATTGAGGCAGTTATTAAGTACATTTTTTTGTTTTTCTTAAACACTGTACTGGCAAATCAATAACAACTTGTTTAGGCTTCCTTGCAGGCCCCCGTGTGATTTTTGGAGAAGTAGGGGAATAAATAAACATAATAGGCAATGTGAACATAATCTTTGAAACTTATATTTAGTTGCTGAACACCTGTTCTTCTGTTTGGAAGTGACAACTTACATTTTGAATTTGGGTGGTAGTAGGGTAAAACTTATTGTTGACATTTGAATTACAGACTATAACCTTTAGAAAACATTGAGTATATTATCTATTAAGACACACAATGAAATTAATAAATGCATTGTGCAGATGTAAATGTGCCAGGGCTTACCCCAAGCATCTTGTAGAGGTAGTGATACTGCTGTCCAGTGTAGTACAGAAGGAAGGTCTTTAAGAAGAGCCAAGTGTTCACTCCCAGCCACAGCATCTACACACACACATACACACACACACAGCACATGGATGTACAGTGTAGTCTTAGCTACAGGTATCAATACAGTATATGGTATATATCTATGATTGGGGTCAAAGCATATTAAAAAAATAACATCTCTAATTATGTTGAGCTTGAAACATTTGGTGGACATTTAATGTTTCAGGATTTACATTTTATTGTATAACACAGTATACACACATGGTGTATAATGGTTGTAGTAGGCTGTGCGGATACAGCACATAAAGTACAATAAACTCCCCATAGAACACTGACAAACTGACTAACAGCGTGTGCCTCTTCAGGATGGAAGTTGGTACAGAAATTCGTGGGCATAACCTACAAGTTGTCTTAAGAAAAGAAAGGTTTTGCAACCGCTCACGAGAATAAGGTAAAACAAACATGCCCATTAACAGCCTACGATATGAGTGGAGTCGAACCGATGAATGTAAAGATAAGATGCTGAATCTCTGACAATAGTTTCCCTACCAGGACCAAGTGCTTTCCTCCCTCGTTGGCGACCCAGCTCCGCACCGACACAACCATGATGCCTTCACTGACTCAGAAGCTGCCTACACCGTTTCCACCAAAGCCCCGGTGTGGCCGAGAGGAAAAGTATTGTTCTCCCTTCAGCTCTGTACCGGGTACTGTCTGTCCGCCTGTGTGCAGCGTCCACAGACCGGCCGGAGTCTGTTCCGTCCCCCCTTGCACTCCTCCGTGACGCCGCTGCTGTCGGCTCAGAGCGCAG
>NC_048409.1:16513077-16552073 GCF_013103735.1 Etheostoma cragini
CCACCACCACAACTAGACTCAGCGGTGAAGAGCTCCGTCGGAAACTATCTCCTCAAACTATCTCCTCATAGCTCGCTTCCGTTTGCTTTACGGTACACCTGAACGTTAAGCGTGCACCGTCGTTAAAACATCTTGAATAAAAATGACTTTGGGGCGAATAAAGTTAACCGACAAACAGACAAGACAACAATAAACCTAGCTCCTCAAACTACTCCTCTTCGTCACTAGAGGGCGCCACAGTCTAACCATGAAGTGCAATATAACCCTCGTCCATGAGCTATGTGACCTCCATAAAAAAAAGTTCAAGTGGCACTTGCACCCGTTAAAAAGGGGTTACACATGTTTACGTTTTTCTGCAAACTGGTTAACAATAATTATTAATGCTTTATATATATTTGTTGAAAGGCATTATTAAGAACAACGTTTAGGTTATGAGGTTGTAAAAAAGTCCCTTTGACAAGTAGGCCTACCATTTGATTACTTTTTTCTAGTGGACGATTTCGACCAAAATACCTTTATTAACAACTTAACACTAAGCAGTACTATTATGATACTTCAGGCTCCAAAAGTAGTCACTGTAAAACACTCTTTTACAAGTAAAAGTCATGGATTGAAAAATATACGAAGGCATTTGTAAAATTATGTAAGTATCATCAGGAAAGTGAACTTAAAGTGTTAAAAGTAAAAGCACTCAATGCAGAAAAATCCTCACATTAGAAACGATCAAAACAGTTCTGTCAATCAACTAAATGTTTAATCGTATCATCATTTCAGCAACATGTACGATGCATAACATAACATAGTATTTTTATATATTAGGCTACATGTTTTATGTGCAAAAGTAACTAAAGTTGTCAGATTATTGTATTGGAGTAAAAAGTACAATGCTTATCTCTGAAATGTAGCCGAGTAGAAGTAGAAAAGAAAGGTGTTGCAACAGCTCACTATGCTCCATAATTAAAATAATAATAACTATCATGATTTTAATTTACTCTTTTATACCTTGCACTCTTCATTGCACTATTGTCTCAATCTGTCTATGTTGTTTCTGTTTATAGTGTGTTGTATTGTTTGTTTTGTTGTTGGTGTTTTGTATGAGTAAGCACATTGTGAGCAATGTAATCCAAAGCAAAAGTCCTCGTATGTGTCCTCATACCTGGCAAATAAAGCTGATTCTGGTTCTGATTCTGAAAGTGGCATGAAAAGTTAAGACTCAAGTAAAGTAAAAGAACCTCAAATTTGTACAGTCCGTGAGAAAATGTACTTAGTTACACACCACTGGCAACAATGATGATTAAAATCCTTTGTTAAAGGCATGTTAATATGCATAATTGGATGTCTTATTAGAAATAGAGAGCATTTATTAGATTACCAACATTTATGTTTGCTTTACTACCAAATTGAAAGGGTAAAAACCTGCCAACAGGATTTTTAAAACCTTTTTATAAATGTCTTATAATTAATCCATGGAGCTTTACTAAATTATTTCTAAACCACAATCAACCCATTAGTTAACAACCCTTCATAAAGATTGCCTTATTAGAACGTGATCTCAAAGTGGCAAACCCAGCATAATCAATGCTTTAAAGGTGATAAGGTTTCATTTTGACGTATGTCTTAATCTCTGAAGTTTCTTTATAGTTTACAGATACGTAGATTTATAATCTGATTTTTTAAGGGGAAATGAGCCACATCTGACTGCAAGTTATAAATCCCTCACAAGTGCACCAAGTTCTAGATACCATCTCTGATTGTGGGTGCCCTCCTGTGTGTCTTTAAGGGTCCATATAGTAGCTGTTTTTGATCATGTGAGATCTATCAGAAAATATATGAAGCTCCAGTTCAGCTTTTAAACATGAACTTTGGGATGAGATTGTTTTGTAGCCTGGGTAAGACCATTTCCTGCTTCAATATAAAAATGCCATCATGTCCTGAACCAGGTCTATACATAAATAGTTTTCTGAGTTTTGTTTGGAAGAATTTGACCGGCCTGCACAGACTCCTTGCCTTAACCCCATCCTTTATCCTTCTGGGATGAAGTAAAACGCCAACTGAAGGCCAATTCATATCAGTCAACAACAGTGGCTAATACTCTTCAGGCTGAAAGAAAGTCCTTAGACTTAGATTTGGCTTTATTAATCCCTTTAGAAAGAAAGTCCTGCAGCCATGTTCCTAAATCCTGTAGAGAGTTTTTCCTAAAGAGTGGAGGCTGGTGGCCTATAGCGCCATAATAACGCCAATTGTTTTTTATTTAAAAGTTCAGCAATCACTTATGGGTGTAATGTTTTGGCCAGGTAGTGTACAAAGATGACAAAATATGTACTGGAAAAAAACAGTAAAGCAGTAATATCAGATTATTATCAAAGTCCTTGATCGTCCACCAGGTTTCTTTAATACCCATCTGAGTTTTTTATTGGAATTTCTGGATTATAAATATTGATGTTCTTTATCAGAGTACACCTGTCATTTGGTTTAAACATGTAGCTACAATATTTAAGGCTTTATGATTCCTGTAGATGCAAAGTGCACTGGGTTTCTTCACTGGTGATGTTTGTTGTGAAAGCCCCATCTGCCACATATTTATTTGTGTTTTAAAGGAGTGATGGTTTATTTCTTAATATAGTAATACTCCACCTACCTGGAAATATGCTAAATAAATCTAGCAGAAGAGGTCATCATACTGTGTAATGCCTAAATACATGCATACACTTTCAGTCACACAGCTGCCATGCATGCAGCCACCACATAACTTGAATCTGCTGTTGCATTTTATAATTTAATCATTACCCCAAGTCATGGTCATTTGATTGTGTAAAAGTAACAAAATCCAGCATTGGTTTCAGGAGAACTTAGAGTTCAACAACAGAGTTCAAATGAAACCAAAACCAACCTCTCCATACCAGCTCAAGGCTGCTGGTTTAATGAAAGCTTTCCCTCCAGAGCAGTGTGTTGACGATAAGGCCGAGCTGTGGTCTGTGTCCTCCTCACATTCCTGAGGGCAGCCTCCTCCCCGCTTCACGCTCCAGCCCACCACATGAAAGAGCCGTCCTCCACCCCACACAGCTGTTCACAGGACCAGGAGGGGTCGAGCACGGTCGAGTCCTGCATGTCTTCTATTGTGAAAATATGTCTGATTATCCAAAGCAAAATACACCGGTGCTGTAACTTGAGTTTTGTCCTGAACTGGAACCAAAGTGAGCCAAACTTTAATAAACTGACTCATTCTATAGTACGGCTTCTTCTGTAAGATTAATAACCAAAACACTATTTATTGTCTGTTTTGTTGGTTGATTAGAAGTTTTGGTGACTACTTTATATTTTAACTTTATGTTGACTGAGGCTGCAGTAAACCGGCATAGATGAATCAGGAACCTGGAAGCCCAGTTCTGCAAAAAAAAGGTGAAATAAATATGAAAAGTTCTGCATGACAGAAATACATGTTCATAGTAAGTCCCTTTTGACTGGTCAGAAGGTTGGCTCTCTAAGTCAAATTGTTAAATTTTAACTCACTTATGATACATTACTTTAAAATGTTGACTCAGTATTTAATATTTTTTGTATGTCCAAGCAGTTACTTACTGTGAGTATTTCTATTATATCTTATCTATTTTTTATGCATTTCTTATCTTGGGCTCCCACAGATACAGTATGTGATGATTTATTTTAATTTATTAATTTATTTGACAGGGAAAGTGTACATTAATTAATATTGCTGTAAATGCATCAGAATTAGCCAAAAGGCTTTTTTTTATCCGTTGATTTTAAAATTGTCTACCTAAAAAACAACAATAAGAAGATTACAGTGAACAATAGAAGTATAAAAAGCAGCAAAACAGATTCAACTCTTCACATGAGGAGGCAGATTTGTAACTTTTGCATATGAATAAAAGCACCTGCAGCTCGTGTTAATTACATTGTTTTTTTTATCTACCCACCCATGGACAGATTGGTCATAATTTAGGATAACCAACGTAAAGTTTGAATAAGTGTGGGTGAGCCTCCAGAAAAGCTTCAGTGCTCTTTGGCATCAAGTCTCTGAAAGTTTCCTGATAGCATAAACATCATTCTTCCAAAAGATATTCCCTTATTTGGTGTTGGTGGGGAGAGAGCATTGTCCAAAATATCGGTCCAAAATGTCTCCTATGTGCTGACTGTGAAGGCCATATTGTATGACCTAAAAGGATCTGATCACCATGGATCCTGGATCATATGAATTCCTTTTTGACTCTAGCATGTAACAAAACAACTTTTTCACATGAGCTGAGTCAAGAGGTATCTGCTGAGTCAGTGTCACTCAGTTAAGAGTCAATCTTGTCTCCTTGCTGAACTGAATGGTTAAATACCGCTTATTCTAAGTCTAGGGTTGAGTAATACTGAGTCAGCCCATGAATGACCAAGGTGCACAAAACATAATAACTATGTCCGTCTTTGTATCCCCCCCCCCCCCCCCCCCCCCCCCTCTCTCTCTCTCTCTCTCTCTCTCTATCTATCTATGTCGCTGTGCTATCTCGTCACTGCACTACTTAAACAAATGACTCTGTATCTGCGAGCGTGCTCTGCAGAGTCAGCGGTGTCGGTGCGTGGGCTACTGCTTTAAAATGAGAAAGGAGAGCATGCTTATTCGGTGGATTTGGAGGATTGTGTTTGTGACAGCTTTTTTGCTGCTGGGCTTCATCATAGGTAAGACATGATAACACAACACAAACTAAAACAGGACCGTCATGTAATAAAGCCCAATCTACTATAGTAGATAGGCTGTGTTTGGTAAATGTGTATAAAGGCAGTTGCTGAAATAAATTATAAAGAGATAACATTTTGTAGCTCGGATACTTCATCAAATATATTCGCTGTTTGTTGTGTTTCACTACCCTGACAGATGTCTCATCTGCCTGCTCACAGCAGGTTCACACGCTGCCCATAACCGCAGCTCCATGTGAAATCTAATTTCTAACATAATAGGAAACTTTTGTTATGATTTAAAAGAAGTGACGTGTGTATTAGCCTATTCCGTTTCCCAATTGTCCGAATTGTGTTACTGTAATATGTTCTTTTCATCAACTCATACTTAGTTTTCATACTTTTCATTAATTTATGAAAAGTATAAAAAGTAAGTACGGTGGTGACACTGTTGTTGAACTGTCTTGTCTCTACTTTCTGTGTGTGTGTGTGTGTGTGTGTGTGTGTGTGTGTGTGTGTGTGTGTGTGTGTGTGTGTGTGTGTGTGTGTTTGTGTGTGCTGTAGGATGGTTTGCAAAGCCCACTACAAACACTACAAATCAGATTCCTTCCAGCAAGTATCTGAGGGAGTTTCTGGATGAAATGCAGTCGGACCGGATCAGAGAGCATCTCAGGTAGCCTAACACACTAAACCTGTCCTTCCATTTATTCCCAACTTGACAGTCACAGTGGGAAAAGAACGGGTTCTAATAATCAATTAAGTAATGTTGGAATTCCAAGTAACAGTTTCAGTTTAAGGTATCTAGTGTTGTGCATAGTGGTTTGCTGTTTCACACTATCGGGACATGTGAATAGAGCACAGCCATCGTTAATTAGTAATAGCAAGTAAAAATGTTTGTTGTAATAAGGCTTTTTAGACTTATGGATCCATGCTTGCTTCATGTGAAGTCAAAGTTACAACAACAGCTTTGCATGCACATAAGCTTACTTTTTTAATTTACGTTTCCAAAAAAAAGAAATGAATTCTGTAAATGACTGCTAGTCCTGTTACTGACTGTTTACATCCTTTCCACAGGAAATTTACACGACTCCCCCACCTGGCTGGTACAGAGCAGAATCTGAGATATGCAGAGCAGATCAGGAAAGAGTGGCTGGAGTTTGGACTGGACTCAGTGGAGATGGTGCCCTATGACGTCCTGTTGTCCTATCCCAACAAATCACAGCCGAACTACATCTCAATAGTTGATCAGCTTGGCAGTGAGGTACAGTATGGACACTACATGGACACACCGAGTCAAATGCACTCATACTTTGGCAGCATTTAATTTCAACCTTTCTATAAGAAGATAAGTCTTGCACTCTGTACTCGTTTCTGGTGCAATTTTGTCATTATTGTTAGCTCCCATCAGTTATAGCATTATCATAGCAGTCAGAGCCAGTTTATTCTACAGTTACCACTTAAATGATCTAAAATGACTATTTGCATGTAGTGTTCACAGTGAGAAAGTAATTTTAATGGACACTTTAGTTCAGTGATAACCAAATCTGTTTTGATGCTAACCATTCTGATACTCCATTCTCCACACCCAAACCCCTTGGTGATTACAACTTCAAAGGAATTGTTTTTCCTCAAGCACATGAACAACAACAGTCCAAACCCTGTGACTACTTCTCAGTCTGTTTGGGGAGATAAAACAGTTGCAGGTGAATATCACACAGATTCATTCAAAACAGCCGCATATTGCTCCAGGCACCCTCTCCACCTCCATACGGCACTGCAATACAGCCTTTTCAAGTCCAAGGTCCTTTTATAATGTAGCCTTGTGGAGATAAACCTCTGTACGTATGTTATGAGATAATGACGCAGTACACAGAGGCATACAAAAGAACACAGACCCGGGTTTACTGCACGGCCATATTGCAGCATGCTGCTATGCGTTCAGGTACTTTAACACAATAAGGTTTTACATTTCAGATGACAACAATTCACTGAACTACACACAGATCTACTCAGTGCAGAAAATGACCCGGTGACTGTAGCAGCATCTTATTTTTGAAGCTAGATGGTGTAATGGTGTAATCAGCTGATTACGTTCTCTAGTCATTGATGGATAGTTTGGTTTGTAAAGAAAAATAGAAAATAGTGAGAAATGATATATAAAATAAAATAACCCAGAGCCCACAGTGACACCTTCCCGTTGCTGGTTTTGTCCAACCATTGGACAAGCTACAACACAAATGTAAAATAAAACAGTCAAATAATTCATTTGACAACTGGAACCATGGAATGTTTGACATTTATTTTGCATTAAAAATGACTTTCATTTACCAATTATCAAAATATAAATCAGTTAATTGATTATTCAAATAATGAATAAGTAGCAATGGTTTCATCTATGATGAAAATGTTAATGTTTAAAGTAGCTAGTAGCTGTCTGATTGTAGTGGAATGGAACTATGCAGTGGCATAAAACTACAATACTCAGGTAAATTACAAATAACTTAAATTTGCATAAGTACAGTATTTGCGTAAATGTAGTTACATTCCACCTCTGCTTATTTCTCAGAGTTGACAGTGGCTACAATAAAGATTTCCAGGCATTTACCACAGAGAATTAAGGGCTGTTTCTCTCATCCATTTTTCCTCTATTTTGATCCGTGGTCATCTTTCATTCACAGGTCTTTAACACATCCTTGGCTGAGCCAGTTCCAGCGGGTTATGAAGATGTTTCTAACATTGTGCCTCCATACAGTGCCTTCTCTGCCAAAGGACAACCTGAGGTACACACATCCACACACATACAAACTTATCTTACTGACAAGAAGACTAATGTTTAAATACATTTTCACTGCAGTAGTAAAAGTAAGGTGAACATGGATTTTAAACATTGACCATCCCAATCCTCCCCTCTCTGATAATCTAAGATGTCTCCTCCTACCATATCTCTCTCTCTCTCTCTCTCTCTCTCTCTCTCTCTCTCTCTCTCTGCAGGGGGACTTGGTGTATGTCAACTATGGTCGAACTGAAGACTTTTTCCAGTTACAGAGGGAGATGAATATCAATGTCACTGGCAAGATTGTCATCGTCAGATATGGAAAAATATTCAGAGGCAATAAGGTAGGAAAGTTCTTGGTCATACATTAAACTCTGTAGAAGAATTTCTCTCAGTCACTGAGTATTGTACAAGTAATTTAAAGGATACCTGAGGTTAAATGTGCTGGAAACTCATATCTCAAACACAGCTGAATACAGTTACATGCAGGCATTATAAAATATCTTCTCACACATCTTTTAATAACTAATGCAATTCATCAATGTCGAACCAATTGCTGATATTTTTATGCACACAGAAAAATAGGATAACAATACACAACATTTTGTACGCCGTCAAAATAACTCACTTCTCTCCGTCTGTCTCGCTCCACCAGGTGAAAAACGCCATGTTAGCCGGAGCAAAGGGAATCATTATGTTCTCAGATCCAGCAGACTACTGGGCTGCTGGTGTCCAGGTAGAGTATTCTGCAAACTTTTAATCAGAGTAGTTTGTTATAATTTGTGGATTGTGTGTATGTGTGTGTTGAATTGTTAATGCAGTAGAGGTTGCTTGTATTTTGGATAAAAAGCCTTGTAACAAGCCTTCATCTGTGGCAGAGTCAACCAACAACTACATGATCTGGATAATAATTCTAAACAGTAGCAGATTCTATGAGAATTATTCAGTGATTCAAGAATGTACAGTACATCATCTCTGTTAATGATTGAATCCTGGATGCAAATGCAAACTGTGTATTCAAATAAATGTTTGTGTGTGTGTGTGTGTGCACGCAGCCTTACCCTGATGGCTGGAACTTACCCGGTGGAGGAGCTCAGAGAGGGAATGTTCTCAACCTGAATGGAGCAGGAGACCCACTCACACCAGGGTACCCTGCTAAAGGTGTGTATCTCTGTGTGCCTATTTATACACCACATGGGTTACAGCCTGTATGAGTGCATACATGTGTGTGAGTTTATGTCACACAGTCAGCTCTCTTACAGAATACACCTACAGATTCAGCCTTGAGGACGCAGTGGGACTTCCCAAGATTCCTGTGCATCCAATTGGCTTCCATGATGCAATTCACCTGCTCAAGTAAAACTATTTCAATATTTCATTACACTTTTCCATGATCCAATTTGCAATCATTCAGAGTAGTGCTATCCGGGAAAGGTCCACCGCCAGGCTAGCGGCTCTGTGAAACTAACGTCAACATGCTAACATGCACACAATGTTGACATGCTGATTATTAAGTAGTGTTCACCACAATTTAGGGTTAGCTGAAGCTGATGTGATTGTCACAGGTTTAGAAGGTATGCAGTCATTAAGCACATAGTTGGACAAATTAAAAACACTGACTTGAGGGTCGCTGTAGGTGAAAGGTCAGGGTATTAACAAAGTTATTAAAATGTAACCTGTGGGGGACATAAATGTATTTGCAAAATTCCATGGCAATCTATCCAATAGTTAGTAGTAGTTGAGATATTTCAGTCTGGACCAAACTGGTGGACCAACTGAGAGACTGAGAGACAGACAGAAAGATAGACAACTACTTAATTGGAATCTTGAATTTAGAGCATGAAACATTTTTATTGGACTCCCAAAATGAAATTAGCAGATGATTGGTATTTTACGAACCTGTACATTATTAAATAACAGTTACAGTTATTGCTCAACAGGAACATGGGAGGACCAATTCCCCCCAACAACTGGAAAGGAGCTCTGAATGTCTCCTACAAGATTGGTCCAGGCTTTACGGATGACTTCAGGAGTCAGTAAGTGCTTCCATTAAGCTTTTATGTCCAGTGTCACAGTGATCACTTCAACTGTGTCCACTCAACCCTGTGATAATGTGATACTTACTTCCACCTAAACTTTCTTCACAATAAAACTCTTTCTTCTTCTCTTTTCTCCTGCTTATTTGCTGTCTTCATTCTTTAGTGGCTTTATTAGTGTTTGGATTGCTTCTCCCCTTTTGTGGCTTTTTGTCTTTAGTGACCCAGTGGCATGTAGCCAACTGACTTACAAAGGAGCCCTTTGTAACCCCTGTGTGTGAGAGACATACAGTATATAACACATCCACAAATTAAGGATGTACACCAAAAATTAAGTCTTTTTCGGGCTTTTGAACTGTTTGAACTGGCAGTGTTTCAAAAAAAATCACCATTCTTTGTGAATGTTTTCTATATCCAAATTCTGCTCAGGTTAGTCATTCCTTGTTCAAAGTAACCCTTTGGATCTGTTCCCCCTGTGTTTCTTTCTTTGTTACTGTTTCTCTTTCTCCTCTGTGTGTGCATCACCCCTTCCTTAATCTGTCTGTCTCAGGAAGGTGCGTATGAACATCCACACCAACAACCAGGTTACCAGAATCTATAACGTCATTGGCAGGATTAGAGGAGCTCTTGAGCCAGGTACGGTCACAACCCAACTGTCTCTTAATCATTCATTAAAGCTTTTTGTAACATTGTACACACAACCAACAGACGCGAGTAACACTAATTATGCCAATATGAATTATACTGATATAACCATAATAGAATAAGGAGAATGAACTCATTTAAATGCCTCTGTGTCAGGAACTTTAGTGGCTTTACTCTATTTTAAACACTGAGACTTTGATGAAAACTGTCATATAAATACAGTGTATCAGTCTCTTGAGTAAGTGCCTGTTTTTGGTGCAAAGGTTCTGTATTAGAATTCACTATTTGATTGCATTTGTATATTAGAGAGTACAATACACATACAAAAAGACATACAGAATTTTTCATAATTTGTCTTTCTTTCCACTATCCCCCTGTTAATGGGTTGTTGTTGTTGTTGTTGGCTGTGTGTGTATTCTCTGTGTGTGTATTTGTGTGTGTCTGTGTGAGTGTAGACAGGTATGTGATTCTGGGAGGGCACCGGGATGCCTGGGTGTTTGGAGGAATTGATCCCATGTCTGGTGCTGCAGTGGTCCATGAAACTGTCAGGAGCGCTGGCAGGCTGCTCAGTAAAGGTACATATCTGCATGTGAGCGAATAATGGTGTCAGTGGTCGGAGTACTTAGTGAGTGTGTGTGTGCGTGTGTGTGTGTGTAGGGTGGAGGCCTAGGAGGACCTTAATATTTGCCAGCTGGGATGCAGAGGAGTTTGGATTGCAGGGATCTACAGAATGGGCGGAGGTACTCGTACACCAACCCTCACACACTTACACACCCGCACACACACACAAACACACACACACACACACAGACCACGCTTTGCCCTTCTTAACAGGACAATGCCAAGTTGCTGCAGGAGAGAGCTGTGGCCTACATTAATGCTGACTCTGCCATGGAGGGTGAGTGTGTTTGTGTGGACAGCTCAAAATCCCCAATAATTAAAGACATGTTGATGTACTCTATGTAAGTTATGTATGTTGATGAGGCTGTATTAGTTTTATGGTGTGTGCGTGTGTGTGTCTAATTGAATTCCAGGCATGTACACACTGAGGGTTGACTGCACTCCATCTCTACACACTTTAGTGTACGACCTCACCAAGCAGGTGAGCAGACGTATACTCACAAAATAAATGCTACATCTGAAATTGATTTGAGTGAATACATATTGCCTTTCATGCTCACTTTGACTGTATTCCTGTCTTTCTCTCTGCCTTTCTTTTTTTTCTGTTTGTGTGTAGATAGCTAGTCCAGAAGAAGGAGAGGAAGGTGTTTCTTTGTATGATAGTTGGCATAAGAGGGACAACTGGACAAATGACCGCGATGCACCCAGGTACAAAGCTTGTTCTGGTCAGGGTGTAAACAAACTAACAACAAAACCCACAATAAAAAAACAAGATGTTTACTACTTCCTCAATGCAACTGTTGGAGAAATGTGAGATGCAGTTTGGATGCACCATGCAAAGCCATACTGTATATGTCTCATGTCTCCGTTGGCCATGTGTTGGGTTTAAAACAAGTTTGGAATGTAAAATTTGTAAGCTAACCATTAAAACAATCAATAAATTAATACAACATCACTAACTCAGTCTGTCTGTACTTCTGTCCTCCTGTAGGATCAATAAGCTCGGGTCAGGCAGTGATTTTGAGGCCTATTTTATCCGTCTGGGAATTGCTGCAGGCAGAGCCAGATACACCAAGAACAGGGTAGGACAGGCTGCACCTAACAGTACTCACTGTTATTATCTTCAAATATAATGCTGTACGTGTGTCTGCATTACATCTCCGTGTGCCTGTTTGTGTTGTAACCTTACAGCATAGCGCATGTCCACTTTGTCTTAATTTAAGGGTTGAGTTAAGGTTAGCGCATTAGTAGAAAGTGAGGAAAGTATTTTTATGGTAAAGGGTTACTGTGAGCCTCCATGGACTCAGTGAAATATCCTCTGTGCTTTCAGATAACAGAGCGGTACAGCAGTTATCCAGTCTATCACAGTGTGTATGAAACCTTTGAAATAGTGGAGAAGTTTTACGACCCCTCCTTCAAGAGGCTACAGGCAGTGGCCAAGGTAAGAGCCGGGCTCATCTTCCAATTGGCCGATTCTCTGCTCCTCCCTCTCGATGTCAACCAGTATGCAGATTCACTGAGGAAATACGCACAAAGCATCGCACAGCTGGCACAGAGACTTCCAGAGGAGATGAAGATGTATGATGTGTCGTTTGGTTAGTTGATTTTGGTCACTCTGTGCTTTGACTATGCTAATCAAATATTATGTTTAAGTGTAGGTAAAATGTTTGAACGAGTTAGCCAGCCCGCTGACGTTTACAAGAATTTGCTTGCATTTAATTTCTTTTTTTCCTATATTTTCAGATTCCTTGTTTTCTGCTGTTGAGAACTTCACCATTGCAGCCAGGGACTTCCATGAGCGCCTGCAGACTCTCAACAGAGAAGAGTAAGAGTGTCCAAACAAATGCTGAAATATGTTAGGTGTGAATGCTCTAGTTTATGCTTTGAAATTTACACTCTGTGTGCTTTTGTACGTTACTTTGTACACCTATACAATCTCATGGAATCAAACAGTTCTGCCATGAATTCTTCTGTTCTGAAGTTTATAATGTTCACTTTGTGTTTACAGTATGAGAAATTTGAAAATTCAATTATACATTATGTTTAACAATGACGTCATAGTTAAAAGTGGTGTTGTACTGGATTACATTATATTGAGAGCTGTTCAAATTGTTTGCCTTTTGCATTTTAATACACGAGGGGGGCAAACTATTAGAAACACCTCTGAAAACAATTTAGTCCAGTATTTTATTTAGTCATTGGTATATTTAATAGGGATAGAAATTGCTATTAATGCACCAGAGTTAGCCAGGAGGTTTATTTGTAGTTCCTGGACAGATGTTACACATGTCTACCTAAAAAAAGGATATACGATTAAAATTGCAAAGAACAACACACGCACTATACAACTATTACCTCAATTCTAAAACATATAATGTATTTCAGACCTCTATGACAAAATAAAAAAAAGTCATCATGAATGGACTTTAAGGCAGAACAGCTGGATGGGATTTTTTGTGCTTTATAATAATAAAGTAGACACTAAGTCAGGAAAAGTCAAGTGTTCGTGCAAGGCATTTCATGTGCATGTCTGTGTCAGTCCTCTGCAGGTACGTGCAATGAATGATCAGCTCATGTACCTGGAGAGAGCCTTCATTGACCCCCTGGGCCTACCTGGCAGACCCTTTTACAGGTTAGTCACACGTGCGCTCTGTTATGGTCAGTAAGATTTAGGTCAGCATCACTGGTTTCATAACAGTTAATCTGCCAAATAATTTTCACAGCAGACATTTAGACATGTCATAGTAGGAAAAGCGCAGGTGTTAGTAGTGGCATTAATGCTGGCTCTGTTGAATGCCCATTATCTCTCTCCCACTCTCCCACTCTCCCACCCACTTTTAATTTAAGCATAGTAAAGGAGAATTCCGGTCAATTCCAACACATAGCTCTTTTGTTTGTAAATGTGGAGCGCTGTCAGTAGAGAGAAAAACGAAAATAATCGGTGCTGCCTACACCGTGTTATCCTCCTGCTAGAGTTAGCACCCAAAAGAATTAAACAGGGCAAGTTTTAAACATATTTTTAGCCTCTTAACGTGTTTGAAATTTAATTAAAACTGCCTACCCATGTGAAGTGGTTCCTTCCAAGTGAACAGAGTGAATCTAACTGCTGTAGATGTGAAAGAAATGCATTAAAGTTCTGCTAATTCAGCTGTGTTTAGATGATAGTTAGAGCGCTTAGGGACCGTCTACAAACTACAACACAGAAAAGAAATGAAACAAAAATATGTAGACTATCAATTTAATGATTAAATAAAGTAGTGTCTCCAAACCTACCTCAATTATAAATTGTCTCCTGCTAGTTATACCCCAGAACTTACTTTAAAAAAATAAGCATATGCTTATTTTTGAAAATATGTTTGTATCTCTTTTCGGTGTTGAAGTTTGTAGACGGTCCCGAAGCACTCCTTGAGTATCAACACAGGAACTAAACCCAGCTGAATGAGCAGAACTTCCATGCATTTATTTCACATCTACAGCAGTCCGATCCACGGTGTTCACTCTAAAGGAATCACTCAACTTAATCAATGTTCTTTGAAATTACCCAAAATAACATGATTGACTCCAAACAATACTCTTTGGGTTGATTTTGATTGGTAATTTTGAGGTGTCTTATTCAATTTTGTAGCATTTGAAAAAAAATAAAGTGGTTTTAGTATTAGTAGTATTGAGCAAAAGTTGACATATTCCAGTCTGTGATTATCCATCAAGATATATTCCTTTAATTTTAGTCTAAATAATTACTAATTTCAGTTTCTCTGACTCAAACATTTGGTATCATTTCCTATAAATGAGGTTTATTGGCCATAAATTCCAAAAATAACTGTAAAACTAAAGTTAAGAAGATAGTGTTACATAGTGTTAAACGTCAATAAAACTTAAAAAACGTTTAACTTAAAGTTAAAACTTGCCCCGTTTAAGCCTGTTGGGTGCCAACTCTAGCAGGATGATAACTCGGTGTAGGCAGCACAGATTTTTTTCGTTTTTCTCTCTACTGACTCCACATGTACAAAACAACAGAGCTACGTGTTGGAATCGACTGGAATTCTCCTTTAAATTATGTTTGATCAGCAGATTTATTTCTTGCAACTGACCATTGAATGACGTTGTTTATCATATAAGAGGTACAGATAAAGACCCTGATTTTCCAGCATAACACTGTGGTGTGGTGTACCTCAGAGGGTTGAACCTCAGTTTAAAATTGCATGTGATGCTGTAAATGTGCCCCCATAGTGAAAAATGTGAATTATACTACAGTGTATCTGTGCTTTGCATCATTACTCTTGCCAAGTTCACATTTTCTCCTACATTAAAGCCAAGTTTAAATTCCTTTATTCAACATATGTTGCATATTCCACAATGAAAAAAGGAATGGCACAAAATTCCTTCTGTTGTCATCATCTGACACATTTTTAGCTGCATTTTTAAACCATTTTTAATTTTGGTTTCCCTACTTTTCAGTTACATAGTTTTTTTGCTACATATTGCTCTCACCCTGTATAAATATTTGCAATTATATCATAAGTAGTGATTATTACAAGCTGCAGAGTCCTTAATTGGGTCCCAACCAGGTAACAGAAGTTTGACTGTATATCCCCTTCTCTGTTTCAGGCATGTGATTTTTGCTCCCAGCAGCCATAATAAATATGCAGGGGAGTCTTTCCCTGGGATCTATGATGCATTGTTTGACATCGAGAACTCCGCTGATCCAAAGAAAGCATGGGAGGAAGTCAAGCGTCAAATCAGCATCGCAGCATTCACCGTTCATTCTGCTGCCATGACACTAACACCACCTGCATGAAGCTGCCAAAGCGATGTGATTGAGCTATCTATGGTCAATTATGTTAAAACACCAGAATGTGAAGAGCGAGGAACATGCTACCTGCGACACACACAGAGATGGACAATCCTCTTTTTCTGAACCAGTCATGTTACAGGAACGTCCAGAGCTCAGTAATACAGTGAATCTCTGAGAGCCATAACAAGATTAAATCTTAATGATTTGTTATGAAGCTACAGTAAAGTAATAGTTTACGTTTTTAATTGTTTGTTCTTGTTTTTTAATAATAGTCTGCAAGTGAGCCAAATAAAATCAATCCATCCTTGGCAGTTACTGATATCCTGTCAATGTTTGTCTGACCATGACAATACCGTCCATGCTGATATTCTTTAATATATGACTTTCCTAAAAGGCACAAATTACCTTTGCGCACACCGAGAAAATATAACAAAATGTAATGATAAACAGGCTTTAAACCAGATTGAAGCAGGTGTGTTAAAGCTGTTGTCTGAGTACTGCAGCTCTGTTTTATGTTGATTTTTCCTTTTCAGGATTAAAACATGAACTATTTACAGGTTACTAAAGAGAGGCATGGAAAGCCCAGGATTAAAAGAGTTATGTATGACATGCACAAAGCTCACAAGCCATACTTGAACATAGCCTGCATTGCTGTCTGCCGCAGTGTTTTTATTTTAACACTACCACATGGGCATCAGTCATAACTTTCCTATCATGTGCCTTTAAATCTCTTAAACTATACTTTTATTCCGAGAACTTGGTTTTACTATTACTTTAAAGGAAAATGTTCATTTACCCTGTTAACTGATCTTTGATCTCCCTCAAACACCACACTGAGTACTTAGTTACACGGATATACTGTATGAGGGAGCGTATGTGAGATTAACATTGCTGTCAGATTGAGCAAGACACATCAAGTTCACAAACGGACATTACTGTGTGTGCAACACACAGGAAGTGAGCTAGAGTGAATTTATCTGGCAGGTGTTGGCCATAAAAATAATGTCTGCCTAACATTATTGCACTTGGTACTTCCTGTCTGACCTGGTTATTTTTCCTCCAGAAGTGATTTCCTGTAGTGCAGCCCGGCTAGGACAGAAAGGAGGTAAAGTCTGATGTGTTCTTCCTGCTGCTGCTCCAGTACTTCATGCCACACACACACACACACACACACACACACACACAAGGAAGCACATTCCACGCAAGCTCTACAACAAGTAGCAGTGAGTGTGTGTGTTGTGTTCTCTCACCAGTCATTAGAAACAGGAACTCCCGGATGGTGTTTGCAAACATCCCTGTCTCTTGCTGTTGCAGAGTAGTAGCCCAAACTAACCATTCTTCCAGGAAAACTCAATCTTCACCTCATCACGCTGTTCCGCTGCAGTAACAAAACCACAGTGTTCTTAAATTTTCATCCATACTCATGATTCTCTGTAGCACAAGTCCATGTGTGTACCTGGGTTGTTACCTCACTGCTAAAACACACACACACACTTTATGTACACATACACAAACACAGTTTCCATTATCAAGATGTAACAGAAACACAAAGACAGAAAAATGCAGATGTCATTTAGGGTGAATTCTCATTTCCCTTATTTACTTAGTGTGCTCTCATATTTTACAGGACAGAAATGCTGCATGTCGGCTGCACATATTCTATTTTAAAACGTATCTTCTAAGTTAGGCCTACATGCCTGTTAATGCTGTAAATATGGCTGATATTAATATTTAAATTGTTGCTAATAATAACCGACAAAACATACAAACTAAAAAATCAATTTCAATGAGATTGGAGCCTTTTGCAAAATCATGATTCATAATTTCCACTTTAATATTTTCAACTGCCAAATGGGCAAACATAGTTAAATGGTCGCAAATTATATTATATCATATGATATAATATAATTTGTAGTTGAAATGATGATGTTGATACTTTGTTGAAAGTGTTAAGATGTTTTCATGGAGAATGGGGGGTGTTTGAACATAGTAGTCTTTTTTTTCTTTTACATCATTGAAATCAGATGTACAGTGGCTTGAGAAAGTTTACACACCCATGCTAAAGTTGATTAAAAAGAGGAATAAACAAAAACATCTTTTGGAAATTGATCTTAATGCCTAAATTCAAAAGATATAGGAAAATCCAACCTTTTAAGGCATCCAATTTTTTGTGAATGAATAACGTATTGTAAATAAATAAATGTTCTTCTTAATATACAGGGGGCATGAGTGTAGACACCCCTTTGTTAAATTCCCATAGAAGCAGACAGATTTTTATTTTTGAAGGCCAGTTATTTTATGGATCCAGGATACTATGCATCCTGACAAAGTTCCCTTGGCCTCCGGATTAAAATAACCCCATATCATCACATACCGTTCACCATAAATAGAGATAGGCATGGGGAACTTTCCATAAGATAACCTCTCAATGCAAATCAAACCAGCTATTAAGCTAACTGAAATAAAACCATGCCAATCTCTAGGTAGTCCCATCGGTGTGTCTATACTTATGCCCCCTGTATTTTAAGGAAAAACATTTATTTATTTACAATACATATTCATTTACAAAGAAAACTGCTGTCCTTAAAACGTTGGATTTTCCTAATTTGTTTTAATTAAGGCATTAAGATCAATTTCCAAAAGATGTTTTTTTGTTCAATCAACTTTTTTTAATCAACTTTAGCATGGGTGTGTAAACTTTCACAAGCCACTGTGGGTATAAACTATAGACCATCACACTGAAGATTTAATTTTACTGTGAGCCATTTTTTACTAGGTACATGGTATTGCTAAATAAAGGTGGTTGCCACCATCTTATGGCCACTAACAGTAGTGCAGCTTTTGTTGTCATTTCCGTGAGATCATTAATGCGTCTATATTCTCATTCATTATGGGGGTTACACAGCAATTTTAGACTATACTATTCACGACTGTTTCTTCAGTTTTATTTTTGTAATCTTTTTTCTGTCTTTATTAAAGACTTGACTGCTTGTTTTGTTAATCCTAGAGAACGTAAAGAGTCTTTGAGAACTCTAAAAGGCACTATATAAGTATGAGGTATTATTATTTTTATTATCAGGTGATTAACATCAAACTACTGTAGATTCCAGTCTCCAAAGTTACATTTATTAATATTTGGGGTAGCAATGTAGTCTACATGGGTAAACTATAGGGGCCAAATATATTTTTTCACGGGTTCCAAAATCTCTGGCGGCACCCCTTATTTTTGACTTTCTCGGCTTTTTTTGAATGAAGATGCAGGTCTCCAGTTTTACCGGGAAGCCAAAAGCTGGATACGTGCCCTGATGTACTGCAGGGAGTAGAAGTCATTCCGGGTTCAAATCACCAACAGCGCAGTGCGGGACACAGCGAACTGCCTCCTGCTTAGTGAGACAGGCTTGGAGAATGGGGTGTGGATCGGCCTGGTCCATCTTTGGCAGCAACGTCCCCTGGAAGTGAATTTCAGGGAAACTGAAGAAGAAACTCAGTGGCGCATTAGTTCGACCCCTTAAGCCACCAATGTGGAAAGATCATCTGGGTTAATGAAGAACTCAAATGGCTGGATGGCGACTGCCAAGCTAAACTGTTGGTTTGTTTGAAGCCCATTCTCACATGAGATTGTTATCAAATAGTTGTTTTTTTTCCTTTCCAGGTTTAAATAAGGCCTCGCCATAATCATGTCACTGCTGAAAACCAAAATATATCACCTGAAAATGGTTTATGTTTTTCACGTTCACAGCAGAAATTTATTTTTTACTGTATGTCTCTTTTATGTCCTGCAGGTCCTACATAATTACTGCATAGGGTTCTGGAAAAAACATAATTCCACTATTTCTTTTGGTATTTATTAAATATTGATGTATGTGCTATTGATTTTTGCACTTACTTTTTACTGCATTTGTATTCCCTTTCTAATAACATTGTTTGATTGTTTTCCTTTCTTGTAAAATCAACATTGTAAGTAATGTAATGCAGGTTTGTTTTCATCCAATAAAGAAAATAAATTATTATCCCCATTTCTATTTTACTCATGTTTAATAATAATGGTGCCAACAACTTAACCATCCAATTAAAATCCAGGGTGGAGAATGACCCATCTTCAGGGATCAGAGTTCTCAGAGAAAACACAAGTTCATTGCTGGAATTCACCTTGAAGGCTTTAGCCAGTTTTATTACCCAGTTATGTGGCAAGATGAACACCAAAAAACAAATGCACACAAATCCTAAATGTTCCAGTATCAAAAAATATATATTTAGCTTGTTGCAGAAAATACAGACAGAAGAACCAATTTATAAA
Organism: Etheostoma cragini; assembly: GCF_013103735.1. Taxonomy (NCBI): domain Eukaryota; kingdom Metazoa; phylum Chordata; class Actinopteri; order Perciformes; family Percidae; genus Etheostoma; species Etheostoma cragini. Next base: position 16,532,922 of record NC_048409.1, read on the forward strand.
AAGATACCCACAAACAAATGTGCAAAAACACTATGATTTAAGCCAAAGCTACGCTAGGCATTTAAGGCCTTTATTTTGACAGGACAGATGAAGACATGAAAGGGGAGAAAGAGGGGGGGGTGACATGCAGCAAAGGGCTGCAGATCGGAGTTGAACTGGGGCCTGCCGCGTCAAGGAGTAAACCTCTATACTGTACAAACGTTTTAGGCAGGTATGAAAAATGCTGTAAACTAAAAAAAAATTCAAAAATTAAAGTCCTAGCTGGGTCCCTCTGGTTTCTGCCAGTTCTGAGCTGATGTCACTGCTGGACATCTTCTGATTTCGAAGGGAAATAAGCCTAAAGTATTTTTCATCTGCTGCACTAAGTTGTCTTGGCCGACCACTACAATCCTCAACGTTGCCCGACCTTTTATGTACCTATGAGAATTGATGCTGGTTTGAAGGCAAAGGGTAGTAACACCAAATGTTGATATGATTTAGGTTTTTCTTTCGTTTGCATTTTGTAAATTGAAGAAAAAAAAAATCATTATTTATATTTTTGAAAGCAATCTTAGTTTACAGCATTTTATCACACCTGCCTAAGACTTTAGCACAGTACTGGATATCTGTCCGCTCTGCCAACTGAGCTATTCGGGCGCCCAACGGCGAGTTATTTTAAGCCAGGAGAGGGGGCTGTTAATCAGGAAGAGAGGACTGTGAGTTTGCAGTGTGTTTAGTGACTGTTGCTGTAATTCTAAGCCAATAAAAATCTTGTTCAGTGGGGTGGAGAGGAGAGCAAGGTAGTGTTATTTTTAGCGGTTCCTCCTGTGATTCTAAGCCGAGGAAGTGTGTCTGTCCGTCGGGTGGAGAGGACGGCGAGAACTGAGTATACTCCAATGCAAGTTAGTCGCAAGTAATATTGTTATATGTTAATGTTATCGCATATTGCATATTTTCCTCATATCGCGGCTTTTTTTGGTCATTGCAAGGACTGACAGGCATAATGTAGTATTGCATAAACTCCACTGTTTAGTTTAGTTTGTCTGGTGCACATTAGTGACAGACACTTCTAAATCAATGGTAAAAAAATGTAATGTTATCAAAGCTAAAATAACAAAGATTTAAACAAGTCACTTTGAGTTCTGTTGTGTTTTCAATGTTTTGAGCATCTCTTTTGTCCATCATAGCCATATAAAGGAATCTAACTCCAACTCACTCATGTTCCTGGGTCATTTCTCTAAGGCACTCCTTTAAGTTTTCCACCCGGTCTCTGTTGTTTTCTTTAGCAGTCTGTATTGCCTGCTCCAGCAGCTGCTGCACCTCATCCAGTCCACCCACCTTTGGCGCGTTGTGGGAGTAGAGACACCCTCGCAGCTGACTTTCGTGACAGTCCGGGTTAAGTAAGCCACACAGCAACCGCAGGAACATGTCGTAGTGGCCCAGCGGGGAGCCGAGGGTTCGCGCCAGGGCGCAGTGGACCAGGCCTAGCGCGGATTTGGTCTGATCCTTGAATGAGAAGAGCTTGGGCTTCTGCAACAATGCAGAGTCTAGAACATTCTTGGACTCTATGCGAAACATTGTGAAGACGTAGAGAGCGGCCATGAACTCCTGCAGGAGAGAAGACATGGGGTGATTTTCTTAGGCTAAATCCTTTGTGGGTATCTAGACTAAGGACACGTCTCTGCTAGGTGGACCTCGAGCAGCAGAAGCAGAAGCTTGGTTTATTTATTGTTATTCAATCCCAGAGAAATTTATTTTTTTAGATCTAATCCTGTGTCCCTGTGTTAGTTGTTCGGGTATCTCTTGGTATTTCAAAATGTACCATTTTCTTTTCTTGTTCAAAGGTTAAAATATTTGGCAAATCTCATCTTGGTGTATACATCCATTTATCTAATCCAACCTGATTTGGGATAACTATTTAACATCATGAAGAACCTCTCAAGGTTAGCTTGTGGGTTAACAACCTTGAAGAAACGCACTGTTAACTGCAAAGTAAATGGTTTTCAGCATATTGTAATTACATTATTGAAATATTGAGACATAGGTAAGTGAGATGAAAAGAGTTTTACCTGGAGGGTGTAGTGTACAAAGCAGAACCTTTTCCTCCCATCCGGGGCCGCAGCGGGGAGCTCAGTGCACATGCCGGAATACACCGCCACTTCCTTCAACTTCAGACTGCACTCCTTCACGTCCTCTTCGAAGAACACACTGGTATTCCTCTCCAGCATCTTAAAGGCCATCTTCCCCAGCCTCGATAGCAATTGCTTGTCGTCATTGGACCATTTCTGAGTGGAAAGGGGACATTGAAATGAAAGTTATGACGTTAAAGTTAAGCATGTTAATTAGCGTTTTTCTTGACAAAATCTCTTCAAGAACAAGCTCCATCTTTGAATCTTTTGTTGTGGAATATTATAAACACCATAAAGACATTCATTTCAGATCAACTGTAAAAGAAAGCGTCAGACATTTCAGGGATTCATGAAATCGTATTCCCCAAATAAAATTTAAACTCTTGAATATGACTAATGTAATGAAAAGTTTAAGTAGAACATTTGTGGCCCCATAGCATTTCATTTAGGTACTTGAGAAAAGAAACCTGAATGGCCAAAGTGAATTAAGTCACAAGGGAGTATGAAATAACTTCTTAGACAGTTAAAGACACAGACAAACGCATGTTACCAGATTATTGTCCGACATATCGTAGTAGAACTCCAGCCTGCGATTGGTCTGGACAGTCATAATGCTGACGAAGAACGGCGTCAGCCTGGGGGGGTGCACCCCATAGCCCTGATAACGGAAGCAGCGCTCGAACACTGTGGCCACCATCCAGCACACAAAGGGTTGTCGAGCGAGCATGCAGAGTGTGGGTTGGCGTTTGTACTGTGCCACGATTCGGGCTGCTCGCTCTGCGTCGGAAAAGCGCTTGGTCAAGAATTCATCTTTCATCTCATCACTAGAAAAAAGAGAGGGGGAGGGGGGGGAAACATAAAACCGGGCTGAAACAGCGAAGTTAAAAATAATTTAACTAACATTCTGCTACATATTTACAGGATGGCATACACGCCAAACACACACTGCTCATAAACACCAGCAAATACAGTAATAAAAAAAGGGGGAAAAAAAGGAACAAAAATATTGATGCACACCCAACCGACACAAAGCAGACACACACACACACACACACACACCTGAAGCCCTGTATTTCTGTAACGACGTCTATGTATTGCGACGGTATCTCTGAGACAGCTGCTCGTCTCCCCAGGATCCAGACGCGGGCCCCACGAAGCACAGTACCTCGGATGATATTCACAATCAGGACGTCAGGATGTGCCTTGGTGTGGTTGTCATTTATCACTGGAGCATTCTGAAGAGAAAAAAAAACAGAGGAAAAAAACGACAAATATATCCATTTTGATAAGCCTTAAAACGTAACTCTTAAATGAATATTGTTGGTTATCTTTGGCATTTTTTACAGTTACAAATGTGAATGCTCCTCAGGTGTATACCTCCCAGTCCAGTGGACCTTGGTAAACATCAAGTGAGTCCATTATGATGAGGAATTTGCAGTTCTCTTCCTCCAGGTATTTCATGCCTTTGCAGTCAGGATAGAAATATTCTATCACTTCCATGATGGACATCGTCTCTGAAAGAGGCTTTTTGTTCCGCACGTACATGAAAGTTCGGAATGAGAGCTTGATGACAAACTGCAGATCCTGATAAAAAAAAGGGACAGGAACATGGTGTCAGTTACAAAAAAACTAAAAAACAAAACTAAAAAAACTTCGAAATGTTTGTTGAGTCACCTTATTGGCGCGCAGTTCTGCCCAATCCAGGCAGAATTTCCCCACAGAGACAGACATGCCAATTCCTGGAATCCCGGTAGTCAGCACCGTCCTCACCGGCTTGCCATCATCCTTCTGTAGTCGGAACAGATTGTTCACGCCCACAAAGGTGTCGGCACTGGGGACCTGAACGGGAGACGGAGGTTGGGCTCGCAACTCATGGTAAGGGTCAATTCCTCCATAACCACTGGTGGAAATATTGGGCTGAATGTAGACGTGATCTAGAAGATTCTGCCTTCCGGCTTGAACGATCCCCTCACGGATGATTTGGTGTTTACCGATCAAATACTGTTTCAGGTGAAAACGGACCAAAGCTGGTGGTGGAGAAACATAAAGACGAAAGGGAGAAAACTTCAGCACACGTGGTTTGGAATCTGGATCTCACGTTGTGAGGATAATCTTTCCGCTACACAACCTCTGTGCATGGTAGTCTCTCGTTGCTGCACACATTCTTATCCGGAAAAGACACGCCATGACCAAATTTAAACCCAGGATCCTGTTCTTATTTTGTTTTTTAAAGTGCAGGGAAGTAAGCCTTAGAATCACATGGTAGACAGTTCTTTTGTTCCATTTGAAACTGATATCGAGAAGCATTTAATTCTTCATTAATTACGCCTTTCCTTCTGGTAAAAAATCTTATATTTTGAGTGACTTTAGACCTGTAATGCACCCACGCAAATTCATAAAGAAAGCAGCCTGTGCTCATTTAAATAACCTTTTTTGAAAATGGTATGTGTAGAAAATATAAGGAATGTCATCAAAAGTTATCAAAATGCAGCCTCAACATTCAGATGTTCCTAAAATACCTCAGAAGAAACACATTTTACCAGTATTATTCTTTTATTTTATTCATATTATTATTTCATGTATATTGTATGTATGTATATTTTTCATAGTATTTCATTTATATTTATATTTGTGCTTTGTGACTGATTTTGCTGCTGTAACACCGTAATTTCCCATTTTTCTTGGGATCAATAAAACATCTATCTCTCTATCTATTAGCGCACATGTTGGGATAGAACCCATTTACTTGCCTCTCTGACACTTTTCCCGTAGTTCGTCTGCCTCTGGTTTCTTGTTGACATTTTCTAGTGTACTTATTGTATGCAACAGGGAACGATCCTGGCCTGCAAAACAGAAATTTAATTTTTTTACATAAAAACAGTAAGCAACCACTGACAGTATTTTAGTCCCTGTTTACTCCACAAGACTGTAACATTATTTTATTTGATCAAGTTCACTTGACAGCTGCCAAACAGTCAAAATGTGTTTCTCTAAATTCTGAAGTCTACTTGTACAATTGTACTACAGCTGTGTTTTCTTACCAAGTGTCTCCAGGATCCTGTCCACAAAATCAAGAAGGTCTCCCTCATTCACCTGTTTCAGGGTTATTCTTGTCTCCCACTGGTAAAACCAGATCTTAAATTTCAATAGCTCTTCCCGGGTGAGGCCTGTCAAAGTATCCTGGATACTCTGCATACAAAGAGAACACGAGTTAACATGTTGTCCTCGCAGAAAGGCTGTAGGCAGCTGTTGGGTCATTATCACATTTTCTATCATGTATTAACAAATTTGACAAAATTGGTAAAAAAACATCAAATTATTTGTCCGTCCATCCATCTTCAACCGGGGCAGCAGCTCTAGCAGGGGACCCCAAACTTCTCTTTCCAAAGCCCCAATAACCAGCTCTGACTGGGGGATCCCAAGGCCAGAGTGGAGGTATAGTCTCCACCTAGTCCTTGGGAGGCCTGCACAATCAATCGTTATAAAATCACAATCTTGATTTACCCTGTTCACAATTTAATTTTGTAATACCTTAAATTTTACAAGCCGTATTACAACACAACTACTTTCTTCCGGGAGTTTTAAACTTAGACTGTATAAGTTAGGTTTTAAAGTACCCTCAAGTGCTGCAATGCCCTCCCTTCTCTTTATTGGAGCCTCTATGTTTACAGGCTTGTGATGATTTCATGAGGTTTGGTACTGCCAATTTGTTTTGTTTTGTTTTGTCATGGTTTGTGTGTGCAATAAACATTTCACTTTGTGACTCGTGGTCTAGAATCGTGATATCGATTTTAAGAAAACAACTGTGATTCATATTTTTCCAGACATATAAACCACCTCAACTGGCTGGCTTAAAGTGACCTGTTAACTTTTTAATGAAAGGGGAACACTGAGTTTTTGGTTCCAGAACAGCTGATTTAGGTTGGTAGTAAGTTTTCTCACTGTGCACCACCGCTATAAAAAAGGCAGCATAAATGGAGCCATGACACTATGATTTACCATGGCAACTAACTCAAAAAAATCTGTTCGCGTGCTTCAACCCTCTGGAACTGGAAATTCTCATGTGCACATGCAGCGAGTTTGAACCACAGACTGCTATGAACATATATTTTCATAAAAAAGCAACACGGCTACTGCTGCAAAAAAGTGAGAATTATTTTTTTTTTAAATCTTTTTTAAATCAAAGTTATTTAAAAATTTAATCGTGAACAGGGTGAATCAAGAATGCGATTAATTATGTGCAATTGTAAATTATTACCACATAGTGTAATAATTATATATTTAATCACAAGTAAAATATTACTGGTGAAAAGTGGTGGACGCTAGTGATAGGAGGACAGAGAAGGATATGTGGAATCTGATCTGATGGACTGTAAAGAAGAACGATCCCGCTCAATAGGCAATTATCTGAAAATGAAAATACATCTAGTTGGACCTCAATATCATCTCCCGACGTATGTTTTACTCTCTGCGAAGTAATGCAGCTTCTTCATCAACGGGATCGTCGACAAAAGGACATGCCATGTTCAAAGAAAAAAAAACGTTTGATAGTCTGCCTAACACAATTAATAAACCAACCCATTTTTTGTTACTTCAGATGACAACACTGCACTAAAAGCACCTACTACAGACTGAATGAATGAATGAGGAAATGAAAGAGAGCTGTCTCAGAGGGAGGAGACTGAGAGAAACTCCAGGTTAACTGAAGAAATCCTGTTTCTGTACAGGTTAGGTTCACAGACTCAGATACCATAGTTACTGACTCTGAGGTTAAGTCCCCTTCTCTTCCTGAAACAGGCTAGAGTTACCCTTTTCTCAGGTTTGATTTCCCTCCCTTTCTGAAACGGAGAAAACCCAGAGTATACCTCATCTTGGGCTTATCAACTCAGAGTTTTCACTAAACCTGCTTTCTGAAACGGGCCCCTGGTCCAACAACATCCTGAGACCAAAACAACAGCTTCTGTTAAGCAAGGAAATATCAGGCATTCCAGACCAACTGTAATGCACCAACCTTGAATAAATGGGGCAGGTCCTGCTCTGGGTGGAGTTTGCCTGGCTGGCTGTTTGCGTCAGTCTCCTCATCTGGTTCAACAGGCTCAGGTGGTTCTGGGGAATCAGCCACCAAAACTTCATCTGGATCCTCTTCATCAACCTCTGAAAAATCCCCCAAATCAGAAGACCTGAGAGACAGGGAAAAAGTGAGAAAGAGCTTTGCAGATGTTGTCAAAGGATCCCAGATTGGTCACATTTTGACCCCGCAAAAACCCCAATTGCACATATCATGTTGGCTAAAGTATAAGACACCCCCCTTTTGCAACACCCATTTTTGATTGAGATCTTTAAAGATATTTGGTAGGATTACAGGAGCTCTGGAGCTAGGTGCAGTACCACAACCCATGGAAGTAACACTCATATTTCCAATATGGACAATAATTCTGACATAATCATAATAGAATAAGGAGTATAAATGCCTTTTGGTCAGAAGCTTCAGTGGCTTCACTCTAATTTAAATGGTGAGGCTTTGATCAAAACTGTCGTAAATACAGTGTATCAGTCTGTTGAGTAAGTGCCTGTTGTTTTTGGTGCAAAGCTTCTGTGCTAGAATGAACTATTTGGTTGCATTTGTATATTAGAGAGAAAAGCTACTTTATACAATACAAATACAAAAATTGTGTAAAATTATTAAAGACATTTTCATAATTTGTCTCTCTTTCTATTATCTCCCCATCAATATGTGTTCACTGGGTGTAAGTGTGTATGTGTGGTTGTTGTTATTGTTGTCTGTGTGTGTGCGTGTGTGTCTGTGTGTATCTGTGTGTGTCTGTGTGAGTGTAGACAGGTACGTGGTTCTGGGGGGGCACCGGGATGCCCGGGTATTTTGAGGAATTGATCCCATGTCTGGTGCTGCAGTGGTCCATGAAACTGTCAGGAGCGCTGGCAGGCTGCTCAGTAAAGGTCTGACTCTGTCAGAAGGGTCAGAGTGGTGTATGTATGTGTGTGTGTGTGTGTGTGTGTGTTCCACCTGGTGTCAATGACAACAGCTCCTGGTGGTCTGGTCTGCTGCGTGGTCATGGTGTAGTGGGTCTCTGGAGACTCTGAGCGAATCATCTGCAACCTGGCAAAACATTAGGGACATCTCTACCTGGTAAGACTTTGTTAACCTCCTATCAGCAATTTCTAAGTCCCTAAAAGCAACCTCACCCTTCGAAATAGTATGCAGTAATCTCAGATGTTTGGAGTAATAGAGAGCCAAACATTCTGGCTTGAAGAAATGCCTTAGTTTCTGAACGACCAGCTGAATAACCAAACAGAAGTAGTTTTTCTGTAATCCTGCTAAACAATCCAACAAACAAACCGAACCAAAAATTCAACCTCTTTGGCAGAGGTAATTAACTGATACCAAGGGCATCGTAGAAGGTAGGAAACCAAGCTTGCGCATAGGTATTTTGTGAAAGGTTTCTACTTTCACCAAGTGCCTGGAAAAGAGTATAATTTATTTTTCTAAAGAACTTAGATTAAACTGGCCAGAGTACAGGTCACAGCGAATGTAAATTAGGCAGTTATGTGAAACCTTATGCATTCTGTAGTAAAATGGCCAAAACACAGAAACATTGGGATAACATAAATATCAAACAAAGACACAGTACCCTGTCCCTTCATGAGTAGTCAATTCAGGTAGTACCACAGGGAACGGGGGAGGGAAAGCAGCTGCAACCTCTTCATCACTTCCCTTCTCATCCTCCATTACATCACTTTCACTCTTCATTGAACCATAGCTGGAGGGGGGCCTCTTCCACTTTTTCTTCTCCTCGTGTTCCTCCTCATTTTCCTGCGTAAAGATGCTGAGGGGACAAAAAAAGGTGGTATTATGCTAGATTAGTCTAATAAAGGGCAAGTATTATTATACTCGGATACAATACAATATGGTAAGTAGAGTAGGGAGGTAATCAAAGTCTGGCCAAGTAACGTTTGTTTGTTATAAGTGAGTTGAAACTAACTCTTAATTAAAACAGTATAACTACCTAAAAATCCCTACATAAGTAATGAATAACCTACTTGAGTGAATATAATACAACGTTAGGTAATTCAAACAACTTAAGAGATGGGTCTTTTAGCTAGCTTTTTTTTTGTATTGCTTTATTTTAACAAATAACAGAACAAATAATCGGACATCTCAGTTACAGTATAAATAATGACAAAATAGAAAAAATAGTCATAATAAAAGATAAAACAAGAACAAGAAATAACAATGTGACAGCATTGTAAAGAAAAAGTAAAGTGTTACAATATAAATCCTTAATGAAACATCCTTAAGTAAATGTCAGAAATAAATATAGCTTTTTTGTTTGTTATTATATTAAGAGACTCAAAGTAAGTGTCCATTTCAATTTGAAATCATTTAAAACTTTTAGCTAGCTAAGCATTAAGGAAGTACTATAACTTCGCGTGTGTGAAATGTCTTCTTCAAGTGACAGAGGATTAAAGATGGCAGGTGAACTCAAAGCTGTGCGACGACACCCACCTTTCAACTTCGGTGTCTGGGTCCATGTTTCTGTTAGCAACAGAAACAGCTGTAGAATGGATACAACTTATGTAAACAATATCGTACTTATCGCAATAATTTCATATCCCAAAAAAAAGAACCCATCGGGCTGACGTTGCTGTGTCATTAATATATCGGCTACAGCTCTCCGCCGTCACGGTTGTGCCATCTAACTATAGACTAGCTAAACATAACATGGTGTGTTTATGAATATATGGACGCCTTAGAAATGACTGTTTTCCAGTTAAAAATCAAAGCAAACGCAATAAACTATAAGCTAATATTAGACGTCTTCCATTTTTACTTATTTCCTCGTTGCTTTCTCAGTGACACCCACTTCTAACTTTCGGCTTCTGCCAACGGCAACAGTATGACTTCCGGACAACTTCAGAATAAAAGCACACTTGCAACAAATTGTAAACATCCATGAGCAGTCGGCACAAGAATGCGCAAATATTAATACTCATCCTGACGCACACTTTACCGTACTTCATCTATTGTGTACGTGTGTATAAAACAATATATATGTTTTTATAAATAAATAATATAATGATAAAATTTGAAAAACAAAAATTCCAAATATTTAGTTTTTATTCTGAAAGGTTTTGAGGCGCACACTGGAAGTCGTAGTTGCGTGAGTCCGGAACTGCTTTGTAACGATTGGACAGTGCACTTTGTTTAAAATGCCTACAACTAATTTGTTAAAAACATTTATTTTCAATTCAGTGTGATGTGTAGCTCAGTCCAGCTCCCAGCGGTTTGAGAAAAGTAGATGACCAACACAAAAAACATTGCCAATAAAGCCGCAAGCTGCTGCTCAGACCTTGATTTGCGTCATTTCATGAGACCATAAGTTTTGTTGATTGGACAAACATTTAACCATTTATAGCCTGATTTGCTATCTCGCCTTCAGTTTGTTTGTAATTATAGCGCCCCCATGTGTTCAATGTGAATGAAACTTTCATGGCGTGTTTCAGGTACTTATGAGGACATATCCTGAGAGATTTGTGATTATTAGACAATGATTATGTGATAAACAGTAAAATGTGTGTAATGCCACTCACCTATATTGCACTTGTAGCGCCCACTAGTGGCGTATGTATGTAAAACAGTCTGGGTATATCTGGGGCCCTATATGAATATACCTTGTGAGTCTTAAGCTGATTTGTGTTCATTTATGTCCAGAGACACGCCCCTTTCAATGTTCATTGTAACTTGAAAGGTAATTGAGATATGGACATGCTTTATACAACTTGTAATAAGTTTGATCCATTGCCTGAACATTTGTGGCATTTGGATCTACAGTGTAGGAGGAGATCTCAAAAATGTGTTTTTCAAAATATTAAAAATGGCGGGAAAACATTTCTAGGCGGGCCCTAAAGATCCTGAAGGCTATTTTTCTTGAGCATATTAAGCAGCACCTGTGTGAGAAATTCAATCAAAAGTCAATCGGACTTAGGGTATGGAGGACGTGGCTTTTCAAAGTTTGCATTTTGAAGCCTTTATACAGCGCCACCATGTGGCCGATTGAGTTCATATTTCTTTAGAAGCATTTCGTTATACCTCCAAGTTTCATGTTTCTAGCTCTTTCCAGCTCACGGGAATTTGAGCTGGTGCAGCAGACAATAAATAATAACTAAAACAGCCAAAAATATGAGGGTTCTACCGCTTCAGAGTTTAAAGCCTAAAAAGACCTTTCTTCATGTGCTGAAAGAGCATGGGTGCATGATGAAAGTGAAACATACGGCGCCATTCTATAAAGCAATTCTATGCAACTGTATGAATTATTGATACATCTGGACTGGCATGATCAAACTGTGCCTCCATTTGTTTTAATTCAACATTTAAATCACCAAATTGTGTTTTAGTCTTTGGAAGGAATCATTTTTGGTTTCATTTAATAACACTTCTCAAAGCATTTTTTCACATTAGCCTTTATCACATGTAAAATAAATATTCCTGTTGCAAGGGTAAAACTAAACATTGAAGAAATTAGTTTTTTGAAATTGGTGTTTTGACAAGTTGAGCTACTTGACTAGTGGAACCAAGTGATTTATAATCTGAGCTTGTCCGAAAATATTAGGTGAAGCTCTCTTTCATAATTACCTTGACCATCCATGAGCATTACATTTCACTTAATTTGTATTTTCTTTATTTGACATGACAAACAAATTGATTGCGCTCAACCAGCAGACTTTCCCAGCTTCGCTTGCATTTTTATTAAGAAAGATGTAAATATAAAAGAAAAAAGGTACAGTAGATAAAGACAGGATGGTAAAAACAATGAAAAGAGAATAGTAAAATTGTGGGGAAAAGAAAGTAGATCAAGTAGAATTGGAGACGATTATGACTCCAGTTTTGGAACATGTCCTCACACCTTCATCCTGCTCATCATCTGTTGGAAAAACATATTTCATTACAATATGAACATTACATTGAGTAAAAGCTGAAGTCACATGTGGTTAGAGTTTAGTGTAGTGTGCAAGATACATATGGGCAATCCTATTGATGAGATAAGATATACAAACACACCGTGAGTTTGTATGGCGAAAACTTGAAACCCAACAACCAGCCGGTGTAAAGAAACAAACCCTCATTAACTAAATTAAAATGACTAGTGTTGACCTTTTAGGAAATCCAGAAAGATGTTCTTCATTTACAGACCCACGCTTCTGAAAACAGTAACTAAGATGTAAAGACTGAACACATTCAAGCAAGTTCTTTCACAATAATGTAGTTTTCATTTATTAGTAAGATCACTAATGAAGGACACCCAGACATAATTGGTGTATGTATGTATGTATGTATGTATGTATGTATGTATGTATGTATGTATGTATGTATGTATGTATATATGTATGTATGTATGTATATATATGCGGTCGGTGCTGTTGCTGTAAAGTAACAATGAGCCAGTAAAAGAGCAATGCAAATGGAACAGGTTTAGTTTACCGCGGTCTCTACATGACCTGCTATTGTCTGATTATCAGATGATAAAGAGTATACGTCGTAGCTGCTGCCTCATGTGCCACCTGCACTCCATTTAAGGTGATTTCCCCACCCTTGCAACTACACAACAAGCAGCATGCTGGCAAGGGCAACTTTAGTGCAGAAAGGGAAAACTCAACAGGGTACCTTAAAGTGATTATTAAAGTGTTCCCTGTAAAAGCCTGAATGGATCTGTCTGTCTGTCTGTCTGTCTGTCTGTCTGTCTGTCTGTCTGTCTGTCTGTCTGTCTGTCTGTCTGTCTGTCTGTCTGTCTGTCTGTCTGTCTGTGCGTGCGTGCGTGCGTGCGTGCATGTTTACCTTGCGAGCACTAGCAGTCAGTCCAGGAGACTTTGCAGCCCTGCTGGTGGCCTTCTGTCCTTTAGTTGTCACCTGGGGTGACTTGGAGCTGCCAGTTCTGCCTGCCCGAACCACTCCAGGTTGGGGATCTGATGTCTGAGCGGGCAACTTCCTTACACTTTTGCCTGGGGATTTCCGGGCGGAGCCGCGGAGTTTGTTTAGCCCTTTTTTTAAGTAGTTGCTGTTTTTAGGGGTGCTGTCAATAGTGAACATCATAGACTGCCTCCGATGAGCCTGAGAGAAAAATGAAACAAAGTCAAACTGTTAGAGAGATATGCAAAAGAATGCATGTACGACTGTGTTACATGGCAGCATGATGTGATTGTCTTTTTTTAACCGACCAGAACATTTTGTGTGTGATATCTATATTTATATATTCCCCCACTCACTGGACTGAGGGCTCTGGCCTGGAGCTGAGAGCCGGAGGGTCCGCTGATCATGTTCTTGTTCTTGGGAGTCAGCGGACGGGGGAAGCAACTGGTCCTCACCTTTTTCTGTCAGATGGAGAAAAATAAAGGCAAGTATGTAAAAAGACAAAGAAAATTTCAATTTCTGGTCATGGTTTATTACTTTTATGTAAAGACTAAGCTTTCAGATTATCAATGAAAAGTAATACCCCTCTATGATTGCAGAATGATACCTGAAAAATTGTGTTGTTAGCCACAAGTCTTCTTTTTACATACTGTGACAGACATGTGCTATGACAGGATACTTTACAGGTGTATTGTACTAATATTGTAGTAGTATATACTAATATACTAGTATTGCAAAATAGTACATAAAAAAAACTTAACAAATAATTACATTTTAAATGCTAAACATGGATTAAAGAACTCTTATGAAAACATTAAAGTTGTAAAAAAAGGCCTATGAAAACATTTTCAGCTGCGCTTCAGCCAGGCTTAACATTAAGCAGAACAAGATTTGAAGACAACTATTGATGAGAATACTGATGCAAACCAACCTCAGGCGAAGTTTGATGTACAGACAACGTAGATGAAGATCGCTTTGTGCCTTTCGGGCTTCTCAGCTGAGAGGAGCCGACCGTTTTTGACGGCAGCTGGCCTGGCATCAAGGAGTGACGATGAGAACGAGTACTAGCAGCAGCAGTGGTCTGTCCCACCATGAGGGAGTGCCGATGGGAGGCCAGAGATTCTTGCATCTGGCCAGGCATCATGGACGCCCGACGGATTGTGTCGGATGGGTCACCCATACGAAGTTCTTCGTCTGTGAAAAGGAATGTCGTGCCACGGCCAGTCTAGGAGAACAGAGAGAGATTTCAGAAAACTAGTGGGAAAAGAATAAATTGCAGAAAAGTGCAACAAGCTGTAACACTCAAAACATCTTTTAAGGGTGTAGTCATACAATTTCAGCATTGGGCATGATTTGGGCAAGACACTGGACCGGATTGTTAGGCCGGCACCTTGTGTGTTACCTTGCTGCCATTGGTGTGTGGATGGGTGAATAAGAGACAAATTGTTAAGTGCTTTGGATAAAAGCACTACATTAATGCAGTCCATGTTCAAACTACTCACCTACTCAAGTGGTCAACTACTAGTTGGTGCTCTAGTCACCAACATGGTTTTAAGTCAGTATCCTCAATACAGCTGTCATTCATGTGTAAATCAGTGTTTGTATATATATTTGTAGTGTGGTGCCACAACGCCCTGTGCATTACACCTCCATAATTGTCACCGTTCTGACTATAAATTAGGTGTCTTTAATGTGTAACTGTATGTCTATCATGTTCAGTGAGCGTGCATGTGTCTTTACTAACATCACACTCCACAGGGTAGCTGCTCTTGAGATGTGGAAGGCAGGCCTTGTTCCTGGCCTGAAGCTCTGCAATCCTCATCCAGTCGTCTGGTGCCCCTTCTGGCTCGTTCTCTTCCCCTACACAGAATGTACTTGTGGCTGAAGACAACAATAAATATAAAAAAGAGTTACATATACACCTAATAAATTATCTCAGTTTGTGACTACTGCAACTGTAATACCCATATCTGACCAATTACCATAAATCGAGAACTAATTATAAGGGCTGCCCCTGCAGATTAGAATCATCAGCCAATTAGCCCCAAATTCAAATCTATTTCTTCCTCAATGTCACTATTTTTTTTTGTTTTTTGTATTTTTTAGCTGCATTATTATACGCAGAGCAAAACAGAACATGTAAATCTGTAATGATTTGTTGATAGAAAAGTTAATCAACACCTGCACAAGGCAAAAATGGCAAACATTTGATGTTCCTTTACTTTTTGTGGCAAATGAGAGTAAATTAAGTAAATGAAATATCTGTGGATTCTTTTTTTTTTTACATGATGCTTAAATGTATTTGATGAGGTCTCTTGCGTTGGACAACGTGATGACACATTTCCCGGTTTTCTGATGTTATAGTCCAAAGGATTAATTTATTAACTGACAAAAAAGTTGGCCGCTAAATCAGTAGTGAAAATAATAGTTAGTTGGAGAAGTATTTGGCGTTGAAAAGAAGAACAAAAAGTACTTTGTTTGCCCAGCTGTGCAGGTTGTTTCAATTTCTTTCCAGCCTTGATCTCTCCCTTATTTTCTCACACTCCAGTACAACCTTCTGGGAGTACGCCAGGGATCTACTCACTCTGTGAATGGACTGTGCTCCGTCTGTACCCTGGAAGACCGATGAACTGGTCACTGACAGGTGTGTCTAACAGATCCATAGACACGGGTCGTGCAGAGTTGGCACTGGAGAGGTTTGGTTGGGAGCGAGCCGAGGCCAGACTGTAGAAAGTCTCATCATGTTCACTGCCGCCTGGGGTTTTCTACAGATCAGAGTTCAACAATCACTTATGGCTACAATAATACTGCAGTGGGAGGGTGTGGATGTTTGGAAAGGGAAAGTCAAAATATATGGGTTAAGAGAAGTTGTTGATGTTTAAATTCTTGGATCTTAACCAAACCTACCTACAGCACCAATATAAACTATAATATAGATATTTTGACAATATACAGTATATGTATATATTTATAGAGAGATTCTATATTTATCAACATATACTGTGTATTGTCAATACTAAAGATAAAAAGTATTATTGAACAAATTAGGAACTGAAATAAAGAACCAGCTGCAGCCTCAAAATCCACCAATTACCCAATTTCATCATCATGACTATTTCAAAATAGTGTGACAAAAAACATTGTGATTAGTAAACTACACAGTGACTATTCAAACGTAGCATGTGTTATTGTGAACATGCAATACATGCAAGTGAGTTTCCTCCACCTGGGTCATGGTGATGTTAATAACCTGTGTAGTCCTCCGTCGTTTGACGGATGAAGTTAGATTTTTACAGGCTGAA
Organism: Etheostoma cragini; assembly: GCF_013103735.1. NCBI lineage: Eukaryota > Metazoa > Chordata > Actinopteri > Perciformes > Percidae > Etheostoma > Etheostoma cragini. The sequence continues at coordinate 16,549,253 of NC_048409.1, forward strand.
TCCAGTTCCATCTTGTGCTCCGTACTGGTCCTAGACGATGAAAAAGAAAACCCAATAGCAGATGTTTAGGAGGTGCTCTACAACAACTACCACTCTTTCACTCATAGTAAACAGAAAAAAAAACTCCCCAAGGGGGCAATTTTGAGAAAACAAAGATTGCCGCATCAGTAATGAATGACATACCTGTTGCTCTGTCTGGTATTTATAGGTGTAAAGTATAGGGTTTCCAGTGACTCAGCTTGAAGTTTGCCGCGTTTTGCTGCCAAGCGTTCTGAACTGCGAACTAGCGGTGTGCTAGATTCCTCGGGCACAGCAAGTTTCCTGCAAAGGTAAACACAATGTATTATGTAATAACAATCACAATAATTTCCCACTATTCCTCTAATGTAAGATGTTATAGCTTTCTTAAGTTTTATGTCGTCATTGTGTACTTTGTTGGAATACAGAAAAAGGAAGAATAAAAGGCCAACTTTAAGGGATGTCTTTAAGACAATGGGAACTCCTTGGTTGGGAAAACAAAGCCAGGTCAACTTTATTCATATAGTCCAAAATCACAAACCAAAACAGGTGAAAGGAGTTGGTTTGTCGAAAAAAATCTTTTAAAAAACTTCTGAAGTCAATATATTATGAGAAAAGTTTATAATCGGACCAAATGTGGGTGAAAACTGAAGATATTTTGAGCCATCTATAATAAAAAAAAAAACTAGACTTCAGACGCATATTGGACTTGTAATACGTGGTTGGAACCAAGCCAAAATGAGTTTTAACACACCACCGCTCAGCTCACATATCTTGCTGTAATACTGGAAACTGCTAATTTGTGCATTTTAATGATTTCCTTGCTCACAACAATGTGCAGATTCTTTTGACAGCTGACATACCCAAAGAAGTACAAACAAGTAAATAAATCAACCAAAACATGATTTTTTTTTTCAAATACAAAAATGTGAATGGCAGGGTTTTATAACACTGTAAAGACATATTTTTGTCATTTAGTTCCATGATAAAATAGCTGCACATAATGAAACATCTGTATGTAAGTGTATTACCTTGTAATGTTCAAAGAGTCTTCCAGAGAGCTATGGTCCAGGCTGTCGGAGCTCATGGTTCTCTTCACCTGTGCTCTTGTGTGAACACTTGAGTGGGCTTTGGGAACATGCAAGTAACCCGACTCTGTTGCACTTCCTTCATTACCATGAATCTTATTCTGTAGTCGCAGGTTACGGTCAGCAAAAGCCAGCTACAAGTTAAACAGATATAGACATCAGCAGAATGTACAGTAATTTAAGAGACATTGCCTTAGTTCTACACATGCTTAAAAAATACCAACCTGTGCTTCCAAACTGGCCACCCTGTTCAAAAGTGCCTTCTCATTGGTTTGGGCCTTGTCCAAATCCAGTTTCAGCAGCCTGAGTTCCATGGTAGTAGCCTTTACTTCATGCTCTTTGACCTCTAAGGAATGCTTGAGTTCAACTGTCTCCTCTTGGCTTTCCTGGAGAAGCCGTTTCTTTCCATTATAACAACTCATTGCCTTCTCCATCTGTGGCATTTTGATAATAAAACAAATATCAACCAAGCATGCACATGAAACGGTCAAGTTATCAATCAGCACAAGCAGACAGGAAATATCAATTAAAAAAAATAATCATTTCTTTTACTGTAAAAGTAGTGAAAATAAATGGTGTTGTGATGTGTGGGTACAGTTTGTGCTCCCACCAACCTGTGCCTTGTAGTGTTCTGCAGCCTCCGATTTAACCGAGAGCTGTTGCTGCAAGTCTCTCTTTAGAGTCTCAATTTCCTCAGCTTTTTCTTCCAAAAGTTTCTCTTTCTCCATTCTAATAATTTCCAGCTCCTGTTGTAGCATAGACTCCAGTTTATGAGAGACCTCATTCTCTTTCTTTATGGCCTGCTTGGCTTGAGCAAGTCTCTCCTTCTCAAACACCATGGTTTCAAGTTGTTTCTCGAGAGATTTCTGATTCTTTTCTGCCTGGAGTATCCTGGCCATAAGTACTTCTTTTTCCTGAACAAGAGCCTCCTTTTCGCTTAAAGTGGCAACCTGTACAGCCTCTTTCAGTCTGAGGTCTGTTGTTTGTGTCTCTCTGTAGTGGTTCATCTTGGATTGCATGTCCTCCTCAGCCTTCCTCAGTGAAGAACTAAGACACTCCACCTGTTCCTTTAAACTTTGGATCTCTTGATGTCGCAGATCTGACTCTTCTGAGCTCTCAGTCTTCAGCAGTATCATCTGTTCCTCTTTAGCTTGAATCTCATCTTTCATCTTCCTCACCTCTTCTTCTGATGCTGACAGTTGACGCTGCAGTTCCTCCTTCTGATGGGCACTCTCCTGCTCCTGTTTGGTGAGCATGGCTACCTTAGTTTGAACCTCCTCCTCTGTCTTTGTGAGAGAGTCACCCATATTAGCAAGTTGATTTTTAAGACATATAATTTCTTGCTGTAGCATTTCAGAATGTTTTGAGCCTTCTTTTTCTATTGTGACCAGGTGTTCTTCTTCAGACTGGATCTTCTCCTTAAGAGCTTTTATCTCCATTTCCTTCTGAGTCAGCAGGTATTCTTTGGCTTGAACCTGCTTTATTGTAGTCTTCAAGGATTCATTTAAACTTTGGACTTGGTCCCTCAGAGTGTGGATCTCTTTCTGTAGCTCTTCGGACTCCTTGCCGCTCTCAACCTTTAACAGGTCGACCTCGCCCTCTTTAGTTCGGATATCGCCCTTCAGCCGATTAACCTCGTCCTCAAGAACGGCACTGTGCTTTTTAAGTGCCTCGATCTGCAAAGTGCTTTGCTGCTCCAGCTTGGCCATCAAACC
>NC_048409.1:16552173-16592360 GCF_013103735.1 Etheostoma cragini
CACTCTCCTGCTCCTGTTTGGTGAGCATGGCTACCTGAGTTTGAACCTCCTCCTCTGTCTTTGTGAGAGAGTCACCCAAATTAGCAAGTTGATTTTTGAGACATTGTATCTCTTGCTGTAGCATTTCAGAATGTTTTGAGCCTTCTTTTTCTATTGTGACCAATTGTTCCTCTTTAGACTGGATCTTCTCCTTAAGAGCTTTTATCTCCTCTTCAGAGGTTGTCGCCATGTTTTGAAATGCATCTTTTGCCTGAGAAATCTCCATTTCCTTCTGAGTCAGCAGGTATTCTTTCGCCTGAACCTGCTTTATTGTAGTCTTCAAGGATTCATTTAAACTTTGGACTTGGTCCCTAAGAGTGTGGATCTCTTTCTGTAGCTCTTCTGACTCCTTGCCGCTCTCAACCTTTAACAGGTCGACCACGCCCTCTTTAGTTCGGATATCACCCTTCAGCTGATTAACCTCGTCCTCAAGAACGGCACTGTGCTTTTTAAGTGCCTCGATCTGCAAAGTGCTCTGCTGCTCCTGCTTGGATTTTGCTGCAAACAGATTTTCCTTGGCTCTTAAATCCTCCTCTGCATTTTTCAGGGAGGAAAGAAGGCACTCAACCTGTTTCTTTAAATCTTGAATCTCCTGATGTAGTAGTTCTGACTGCTGCAAACTTTGATTTTTCAACATGTTCATCTGTTCCTCTTTAGTCTGAATCTCCTCAATCATGCTCCTCACCCTCTCTTCAGAAACAGACAGCTGTTGATGCAGGACCACTGTCTGATGAGCACTTTGCTCCTCCTGCTTTGTAAGTATTACCTCCTGAGCCTGAACTTGTTCCTCAGCCTTTCTGAGAGAGTCATTAAGATTTTCTAGTTGAGCTTTCAGGCTTGTAATCTCTTGCTCCAGAGATTCAGATTGTCGAGAAGAGTCGTTCTTTACAATAACAAGCTGCTCGTTCTTTATCTGTATCTCTTGGTTTAATTTGTGAACCTCCTCTTCACAGGTTACAATCTGTTGTTGGAGTAACTCCCGTTGTTGGACATTCTCTTGTTGGGTTTTAGCCATTATGTCTTGCTTAAGTTGAATTTCTTGCTCAGCCTGCTTGAGAGACAAGCTAAGCTCTTTTACTTGGACTGATAAGGTCTGGATTTTATCACGAAAAATGTCTTGCTCAGTAGACTTTTCCAGAAGTAATTTGGCAACACCTTCCTCTTTGGCTTGAATTTCATTTTTGTTGTTTTTGGTTTCATCTGTTAGAATTTCAACTTCTTCTCTGAGACTGTTAATTTGTTGGTCTTTATCAGCCAAGAGAGAAGTGGCAGCAGATAACTTTGTCTCAAGCTCTTTCATATTTTCATCAATCTGGCGGAGAAGGCTTTCCTTTTCTTTCTTTATTTCCTTTAGTTTCTCAATTTCTTGTTCACAAGCAGCAATATGCTGTTGTAATCCGGTGATCTGTTCAGTTTTCTGCTGCGTAACTTGTTCAAGTTGAGCCTTGAGCTCTAGGATCTCTTGCTGAAGGACTGCTCTCTGCTCAGTGATCTCTTTTTGTAATTTGTCTAAAATTCCATCTTTAGCTTGAATGATTTCTTCAGTTCGGGACTCCTGTTGCTGCATGAGCTCTTTCTGTTGATTTAATTCTTGTCGATAGTCTGCCAGCTGCTGTGTTTTGGCCTGAATCTCCACCTCAGCCTTTTTCAGGGAGCAAGATGTACTCTCTAGCTCATCTTTCAAACCTTTGATTTCAGTGTCCAACATGTCTCTCTGAAAATGTAACAAGTGAAGACAATAGTAACCATCTCATCCAAAATCGATTTTAGAAGACTGCAACAAAAGCAGACTTTACCTTTGATTAACAAACATTTTTGAAGTCAGCTTTTACATATATTATACTTTACCTCCATTACAGGTCCCATATTCTCTCCAACTTCTTCCTTAGAGGCCCTGTTTATTACATCCTCCAGACAGGAAATCTTTCCCTGAAGAATCTGAATTTGTTCAGTCAGTAACTCCTGAGAAAACAAAGAGGAGCATATTACATTTAACCCATTTGCGTAGAACCCAACATGTAATCAGAGTAATGGAAAAGTGCAATGACCAACTCCAATCAACACAAATTCAAAGGATTTGTTTTCTTTCTGAGGGTGTAACTACCTTTTGAGCAGTGGCTTGGTTAAGTTCAGACTGCAGGTGTCCTGTTTTTCTCCTCCAATCCTCTTCAGAAAATGCTTGCGTTTCTGTCAGCCTGCCAACTTCTGCTTCAAAGATGGCTAGCTGTGAACACACTGATCTCATCTGCAAAACGTAAAAAAAAAATACCTTAAGGATCTGTATGAAAGGAAAGTTTTAGTTTAAACATTGACACATGTGACTAGTGCCAACCCCACTGAGCTTATCCAGCAGCATGATCACTTTGTTTCAGGAGACGTCTCCTCAGGGTGTGATCGGCTGGACAGAGATGGCAGCTTAAGGTGTAGCTCCAGGCCCAACTTTGTCAAATAGTTGTTTTATATGGTTACAACTTTGATATTTTACCACTTTGTGTTTGCTATAGTTACTTAAACCAGAATGGCAAACAAGAACAAAATGATACGGATGCCATTGCAGAGGCATTACAAGAGAAACAGAAATGATACCTCAAACCACGTTTTGATCAGATCCAGACTCAGATTCAACAGATGGGCCTCGACAACAATAAGCTAACTGCTATCCATGTCCAGCTAGCGACTCTGACTGCAAGACGTGGCTCTCTCAGATCGGATGTGAACAACCTAAAGACACCATGGGAAGCAACGCAAGTATTCTCAACAGCCATAACCATCTCTAGGCTTTATCAGTTCTTAGTGATATCTGGCCGCTCTGACCTTCCTATTGAGAGGATCTGGGCACACAATGTCCCAGGCCTGGGTATAGGTCTCGACTGGCATAATGTATGGTCTAGTAGTCCAGAAGTATCCCGCAATCCAGACCATCAGCAGATTCACTACAATTTCATTCATAGGACATAACTCACACCCGTGAAAATGCACCGCATGAAAATAATTAAAAGCCCATTATGCACATTCTGTCCAAAGAAAGCATAAGGCACTTATCTTCACATGTTCTGGGAGCGCTCTCCCATTGGTCAGTTCTTGAACAGTATTGCATCCAAAATTTCATGCTTGTTTAATGTTACTGTGCCTTTTACTATCAATGTCTTTATTCTGAATGACCTATCAGCCTTTCAGCTCTCTGGGACTCAGAAACGTGCTGTACTTGCTGGACATACAGCTGCAAAGAAAATGATCGCAACCTGTTGGAAACCATCTGCACAAGGACCCTTTCTACTTGGATGTAGTGTATACGGAACTTCCCATGGCGCGGATTAAGTGAGCACCATGTGCCTTGCGCCTTGTGCTACAGGCCAGACCTCTAACTTGCACAGGTGTTTGGTCCCTTGTCCTGTGTCTGTCTCTGTTTGTATGTGTCTGTTTCTGCATGTGTTGTTTTGTCTCCCTACCTCCCATTTTCCAGCTTAGTTTTTTTTTTTTTTTTGGTCCTGGAACACACCTGTGTCCTAGTCTATCATTTGTAACTATTTGTAAATGTTTGTTTTTTGAATTGAAAAAAATAAATACATTTAAAAAGATTGATCACAAAAAAAAGGACAAATCTGCTAATGTTGAATCTACTTTACAATCTAATTGAATCCAGTTTACAAATTGCACAGGACTGTGATTGCCAATCGCCCCCTAAGTGAGAAAACAAAGAGACGCAATTTAACATAACTTTGCATGTGTGCCATTACCTGAGATGAAAGTACACCGTTTTCATCTGACAGCTCATCAACTTTGCGCTCCATAAGTGAAGCGTTACACTTGAGGTCTTTATTCTGCTTTAACATCTCAGTTAGACGCATTTGTAACCTAAGACAACAAAAAAACAGTTAGAGAAGCAGTTTCTTTAACCCTTTCACATTAACTTAATGTTTTTGATTGGTTAAGGAAATAAATACACATGTATCACCTAAATGGGTTATAGCTATGGCTAGGCTAAGGAAAATAACATTTTGTAATGCTAGTTCAGCATGTTGTTTTTCAATTTAAAATGAACAAGAGTCTGCTCAGGACAAAATTAGCAGGGGTGGTGTGCCACGTCATGTAGAAGTATATTATTCACAAACTCAAGTTGAACACATATCTTCTGATGTAATAAGATGTTAATAGCGCCATCATGCATTAAATAATGAAAAGAAATATATGTCCCGGTACTTACGAGTTGTTCTTGGTCTCAAGCTCATTAATTTGATCTTTGATACAATTCTCCTGTTCATGTTGCTCTTTTTTCAGCTTATCCAGGCAGTACTGCAAATGGTCACAATGGGACTCTAAAGAAAAAGTAAATATTGGACCGGGGTTTGAAAAAAAAAAAGAGAAAAAATGAGGCAAAAACGTAAATGAAAAGAAGTTAAAAAGTTGTACTTATTAATCTTATCAACTTAACAATGTTTTTTCATACAAACACTTTAATGCGGTACCTCTCTGTGCAAGGAGTGCAATCTTGCTGGATAGCTCGCTCTCCAACCCATCTCGGTGGTCTCTCTCCCTAATCATCTGACGTTCCATCTTCCTCAACTGAAATTTTGGCGTGTTCATGATATTCTGTAGAGGAGAGTTGCTGTGGAAATAAAAGCACACCAGGCATGCTAAAGAATTATAATCAAAACATAAAAACCTTCATTGGATTTATAAATTATTATTATTTACAAATGGATACATAGAGCATGTACTGTATATTAGGCAAAGTTTTAATCTTTTGTTGATATGCAACCCTACAAAGTTAAGCCATTTTGTTATAGTGTGAAAACAAATATCCGTTACTGGAAGTATAGCAAAGCATGGTAGATTAAATTGCATTTTTGTTTATATAAAACCCAACTACAACAACAACAACAGCAACCAACAACTTATTATTATTGTAAAGGATACAAACAAATGGGATTTCACTTATTATTTTCTCAGGCTGAAAAAGGTTAAATATTTATTCATTTATCTTTCTCAGCACTTTTAACCATAATGTGTCCTCTACATTTAACCCATCCTACACATTGAAGCACCGGGCATCCTCAGTGCCCAGAGACCATCTCCAGTTATTTTGCAAGTGCAGTTTGGACAGGTGCACTGACCTAACATTCATGTTTTTGGTGGTGGGAAACCAGAGCACCAGGAAAAAACCCATGCAAACATGGGAAGAACATGCAAACTCCAGACAGAAGGGCCCGTCCTGGACCGGGGCTCAAACCCACTTGTTGTGAGGCGACCGTGCTAACATTGAACCACCATGCCGCCATTTTCAATGGAGACAAGCTAGTAATTTAAGTTAAAAATGACTAGTAAAGAGGATCGATATATCATTACCCAAACCAGTTTGGATTAATGTTGCCTGCAAAATTGCCTTATTCACATTTTAATTCACTTGGTTGGATAAATTTAAATCCACACAGATACCTGACTGAAGAAGAAGCCACAGTTTGCATGTCCACAAATGTGACTCTCTGTCTGCGGTCAAAAACAGGGGACTCGTCATCTGTTAACGAGGAGATAGTCGACACATTGGAGGTAGAGGTGGTTGCGGATCGCTCAAATATTTCACGGCTGACAGATATACCTGAAATTGATAGAGAAATACATTTTGACAAATTCTACAGCTGGCATCTAAGTCCAAACAAAAAGCTAGTGTTATAGAGCATCATTGCAAGTTTGACAATTGTTTCAATTAGTATGGCATATGATGAAATTTGTGACTTACGTCTCCTTGCCAAATAAGAATCAAGTCTTTTGCTCAAAAACACGCAGCCGTCGCTCTCCATCACAAAGGACTCAGTAAGGTGCGCTATCTCTTGCTAACAAATAAAAGTGAGGACATATAAAAAAAAATGACACAGAATTAAATGATAGATCAACAGATGAATGAAATGTGATGTATCTAAGTGGTGAAGTCATAACATTTAGTAGCTATTCAGAAAAACAGCTTTCTGCTTACCTCCACCTCACAGTCCAATGAGTTCACAGTGCAGCGCTCATTCATCATGTCATGGTATATGAGCAACAAAAGCACCTGGTGGTATTAAAAACTGAGTCAGAATGTGCCTATGGCTATGGTTGTCTTTATTTTTCTTTTTTTCTTTTTTATTATACCTTGGCAATTTCAACTGTTAGGTTGATTTCATGTCTTATGTTGTCCCAAGACACTGACGTGCCTTTGGTTGCAGTAAATCTGCAATCCCCTAATAAGCAAAATATATATTGATAGGTTAATTCTCAAAAGGACAGCAATATTCAACATGCATGCAAAAGTATGTAAAACTTAGAGTAATGTAAAAATTCAAAAAGTGATGCTCGGGGTGTGTTCTTTACACCCTCACATCATTGTCTGGGTGGCATGTTTACAGGTGCAACAGGGCACACGCTTGTCCTCACCCAACATTGATGCTGGGTGTGGTCAAGTCAAAGGTGGAACAGATTCAAAGAAAACAGTTCCACTTACATGCAGTCAGTAAAGTAACAGTGATATAAAAAAAATGGTGCCCTTTTCGTAGTATAAAAACTGTAGGCTGTCACATTTCAGCATTACATGTGAGGATTTTAAAAAAACGCAGAGAAACTTACTTTCCACAAAGTCTGCAATGAGCTTATATCGCTCCTCAATGGAATTACTGAAATGGCAGTTGTGTTCCCTTTTCCTGAGATGAAAAAAAGGTGAAAGTAGATTAAAATTGAGGTGTAGGCCTACTCCAAGGAATGAGCATCACTATAATTTTAAGAACCCGAAGCATTTAAAATGTAGTTCAACACATTGCTCCTACTTACAGCATACAAACAACTTTCAGTAAGACTGTCCCATCTTGTAAATCGTTTATAGCTATATTGTGGTCTGACAGTTTTAAGGTGTTGACCTGCAAAAAGATAGTTTGACAAGTTAGTCAAATCATAACTGCATCCATAGCTTATAACAAACTTTGTATCAACGTGTTATTACATTAACTTATGTTACAACAGTATACAAACTTACCCAGCAGAGAAGAGCCTTAACACCCACGTTAATTGTCATCTTGGCTGACAATTAACGTGGTAAAGCAAATAATTTTAACCTGGAAGCGGAAAAACAAAACTTTAACAGGCATATCAGCTAACATTAGCTAACTAACTAGCACATAATTTAGCTAGTCTTCGCAAAGTTAACATTACCGTTACGACAGTGTTAACCCAAACAATGTGACTGACCTGGAAATACTTTGGCCACTTCTTTTTGTATCGTATTTAATGTTATCCGTTCCCTAAAAAGAGCTGAAGCCGCTTCGTGTTACTACTACGAACTGAACAGTACCATGCCAAACCAGACAAAATTCAAATGGAGTTGTTGAAGATTGAACCAGCCAATCCGCTTTCACATAATGACGCATCTGCAAATAGGCCAAGTGGATTGGTTCAAAAGCCGGAAGTTATCCAAACGTTGCGCTCGAAATATTCACGTCAGGCACACTCGGTTTGATTCTGGGCGGGGACTAATAAAGTTAAAAATAATTGCTTTGCTATGCGGTCAGCAAGTTACCTAGGTTGAAGCAGGTCAAACCTTTCTTTAAATGTCTAGGGGTCAAACACGTTTTTAAATAAATGCCGAATCCGCAAACCTGGATAAACTACGGTGTACGCCGGAATACAATACAATTAAAAGATGTTTCTAGCAAGTGAGAGAAGGAGTCACACACACACGAATACATTGTTTTAATTAAGAAATAGTTGTTTACATGAAACCAAATGTTATACCTGAAATGTGTAGGCAAGTGCAATCTGATTGTTACTGCAAATCCCACGATGTACCTTGTTGTTTCCTTGGAAACGCGTTGTTGTCTATAACGTCAGGTAAATGTTTAACGTTGTTTAGGCTAACAGTTAACGTAACGTAGCTCTTATAATCTAGCTAGCTAGCTAACGTTAGTTATCTAACGTTACGTTGAAACACGGGTTTCTAAATAACCTGGGCTAAATAGTGTTGCCCTCGTAATTTGCTTTAGTTTGTTGGTAAGTGCGGTGTCCTATGATATATGTGATGGATCAGCAATTTGAGGTAACGTATAGATCAATAACTGAAAATCGGGCCTAAATGGTCAGTTTGTGCTTGTGTGTATGTAGAATTAAAAGGTTGCGATTGCATATCGTTCCTTATTTTTTGTGTTTGATTAAATTAATGGCGATTGATGATCACTGGGTCATTTGACTCGCCAGTAAAGTCATTGTATTCCCACAGGTGAGTGAAGGTGCGAATATGTGTGGAGCGCCAATTGATTTATCTTTTAAACACATCAGCAGTTTGACAGGTAATCATATTCCACGAGTATATCCTGTCACAATAATCTTATTACAGCTCTCTTTGTAAATAACTGTACATTTTGCTTAAATGGCTGCACATTACAGTGTGCTGCATAAATGACATAGGATTAGTACACATCAGAAATAAATGTTCAGTATATCTATTTATATAGTTATGATGAACTTGCATGTGCAAATTGTAGGCATTTGATCTACCAAGTGAATAACCAACCAGCTCAAGGTAATTCCATGTTAAGTTGAATGGACATGCAAAGCATGATCCTCTTTAAACTAAATCAATACATTTAGATTACTTTGAAACAATGTGCGCCATTAAAAAAAAAAGATTATACAAACTCAAACAAATCAACAAGTAATTAATATTCACTATTCTTTTTATTTTTGGCCAGACGCATGGACAGAGGAACACAACAGCGGTCTGCGGCCTTTAAAGAGAAATTCGGAGAAGAAGTACCTAAGCTGCTCTCTGCGTCTTAATAACAACAACATCAGGGAACTTCACGACCTCCAAAAGACTGTAAGCCATTTCCTGGTTGAGCCATCAAAGCTTGCCTGGCTGGACCTTTCCTTCAACAAAATCTCACACATAGATCAAGTAAGCTTCCTCTCTTCATTTCTTGTTTGCATGTTTGCATGCACAGTGGCTGTCTTCTTTCTCTCACAGTAAACATCTGCATTATGTGTGCCCATGGTCCAGGTTTTGTGCGAGCTGCGTGACCTCCGTGTGTTGTATCTACACGGCAACAGCATTTATATTCTGTCAGAGGTGGACAGGCTAGGAGTGCTACCCCATCTACACACCATCACTCTGCATGGAAATGTCATAGAAACCAACAAGGCTTACAGGTGGAGACCATTTTTTAAATCTACCCCAAACACAATCACACACACATCCTTGTGCAATGTTTGTAAGCACCCAGCATTAATGCACAACTGTTGGTAGTTTGCTGAGGACAGAACAGAACCAAATGCTGACTAAGGTGCAGAGGGAGGGTTTACTTCCTTACAAGAGCGCAGTTACATTGTGAGTGTGTGTATCTATGTAAGATACACATTTTTGGCAAGCATGTAGGTGCATAACAATGTAACAGGTGCTTAAATGCAGATCAAGCTTATTATGTTACAGTAAATATCCTAGTCGGCATAGCAACACCTGTTACAAACGTACACAGACACACAGTCAAAGGTCTGTTCCAATTAACTGTTTTTTTATTAATCAATGCAGCTTTTTGATTAAATTGTATCTCAATGTATAGTGTACTATATGTGTACCACCAGTAAAGTGAAGATAAGGTCTTTTTTAAACATTCAATTTACACTTACAAAATATATCTAAACTATTTAGTGTCTAATCATTAATGTTTTTGTGCATTTAGGAATCGTGTGATTTCTGCTTTGCCTCGGTTAAAGACGATGGACTTCAGTGCTGTGACGCGCCAGGAGCGAGTAATGGCAAAGATTTGGCATCACAGCAACAACCGCAGCAGAAGCAGCACGGAGAACCTCTAGTGACTGCTTTCTCGTGTTGAAATCACAGTTTCACCCAAATGTCCTGATCTCTTCATCCACAACTGAAAAAACTCTAAAATATTGTATGTTTCTCTGTACATCTGTGGTGAAATCAGCACTGTTTTAATGCTTGTTTTGTCTATTTATATCTGCTGAAAGGAACATTTTATTGTTGAATAGTCTGAAGAGAAGTCAAGGCTTTACTTGATATACAGTGACAGGGAGGTAAATGTCACTGAACAATCCTGAGAAATTGGCTCCGACATTGTGTAGATGCATGTAAATCCTCTGATATTGTTGCAAACGTGGGTGTGGTTTGTGAAATGTTGGAATATAATTATGGATTATTCTTCTATTACAGTGGCATACCAGTTATAGACTTTGTAGCATTTCTGAACTAACCATTTCCAGATATGAGCATGTAGATGTTAAGACACAAGTGATTATGTTGAAAATCTTTAATGAATTAAACCAAAAAACAAACCAACAAAAAATCTTAAAACTTTTTGGTACTAGCCTAAGATATTTCAAACATATTTTAGGTAGTATAACACATTTGAGTAACAAACGAAACAGAAACAACCCATTGCAAAAAGCTCAAACCACTTGCGTGGTTGAAATAATCACAGCCTTGCAGCTCTTCCCTTTAGAGACTCCAGAGCAGCTCATGTGCTCCCTGCACGCACATACAGTCGTGCTCTCTTTTGAAGAGCAAATAAACATTTAAAAAGACAAATAAATAATCACAAAAAAGGTCTCTGATAATTTTATCTGCTGTGGTACATAGATTGTTAGCGCGCTCCCACACTGCTGCGATGTTAGTTTCTGATTAATATGAATAACTCAATCATACTACAATCTGCAGCGAAAAGCTTGGTTTGAAAGTTAACTAATGCAGGCCCTAAAAGTGTTCTTGTGTTTCATAAAAACATGTTATCGCCATAAGATCTTAGCCAATCCTGAACAATGAACTCTTAAAAAAAGAGGTACGTCATACAATCCATCATCTGTTTTTATAATCAATCAGAAAATGATGTACAAAGGCGGCATGAATACATGATTTCTGGCCCTGCACCCTCCACAAACCTACCCCTTCATCTCTGTATGCCTCTGCTAGTAAATATGTGAAGTCCTGGGATTTGATTTAAACAGTTTATCTGCCCTTTTTAAGTTATGGAAAAAAGCAAAGGACACATTACTGTCTGTAAACTTGATAATTTGTCTACCTGCCCCACCCCACCCACCAGAGGACACCAGCCATGGACAGGTCAAGATTACACACTGGACAACAAATAACCAACCTGTTCACTCTCATTGCAGTGAAATGTCAACTGAATTTCAGTCGAGTTGGTTTACTGGTTCATGTTTAGTAACTTAGACATGGTTCTTGGTGTATTTTTTGGCTCTTTTTGCTAACAGATTTTTCCCGTGAACAACAGAACAGAGTTAGAGACATATGAAGTGCAAACATTATGCCATGTTGGGAGTTTTTAATCCTAGTAAATGGCTAAAATACTCACTGCACTTGCACTTATGGTACGGAGTACACAGGCTAGGGAAACTTTTACTAACAAATAAAGATACCAAGACGGCCCTAAAACCGTTTAAAAATTAAAAAGCGACCACCAGGAAGGATGAATGATTATTCCACAGCTGGTTCTGACAAAGTCTATGATCCACGTATTAAATACAGAGGAGACCTTCTTGTTGTATATATGAGCGCACACTCCAGTGTCTATGTGCAGTAGACCATCTTTCATTGCCCATGCGGACAATATGTCACTGACCTATAATTAAGTACAGTAATTAAGGACAGCCTTGGGGCAATCCTACATCGTCTCTGTCTTCATAGCAGTTAGAGACATTGATAAGAAGCACAAGGACCATGATGCTTTAATAAAGGGTGGGCTGGAGGGTGAGGATGCAGAAGTGACAGAGAGAGCGGAATAGGAGGAACAATATGATGACTAGGGTTGTAGAATCAGGGAATGGCAAACTGGACCACCAGTTCTTCTTTAGCGTCCACTTTGATTTGAGAGATTGCACTGTAAGCGTAAGCTGCTATCTTGGACACCTGCAAAATATGAGGAAGACAGAGTTTATACGGAGAAGATTTTGTGTGCAAAATAAATAAAAATCCACAAATAACGGTGAGCAAAACAGGAAGACCAGTCTGCTGTGCTACTGGATTTATTTTTATTAGGTGGACAAAAAACAGCAACAACGGATAAGTATTAGATATCTTTAAGATCTATTTTAAGCCACACGTACATTCACACCCCCACACATTGAAATACCTCACAGCTACATATGTTGCATAGTATACAGTTTCCAAATAACTCTGATGTTAAATGTAGCCAACACGGAAACAACACATGGCAAGAAGCAACGTGGCTGCTGGAAACACATGGCAACACGTCTTCCATGTGTGTTAGAGTATGATTACCTGCTGAACATCTGAGTATGGCACCAGGTCACTTGCGAGCACTTGGTGGGGCTGGCTGGTGAGAGAGGGGAGAGCGAGGGCTTTCTTCTGGGGCAGACTGTTGCTCAACACAGCCAACTTCGTACTGAAATAAAACACAAGTTTACTGTGGCTGTAGCCCTATCATTACCTAAGTTGCAGTTAAGAGTTAAAGTTTAAAACACAGTTTGTCACCTTGAGTAACTGCTGTGTCCTGAGAACTTGCACTTTAATCTGCACCTGTATTTTAGACTAAACATAGCTGCTGTGTTTGGTAGAAATCTAGCCACTAGATGTCACTGTATCTGAGGCTTAAGGTAACGTTGGAGGTAATGGGCCTGTGCTGTTGCAGTTCTTTTTTTGTTGAATCACTTCCCCCATCAACTTCTTGATTTGAGTTGGTGCAGAAATTTCTAAAAACTGTTTACATTTTCATCATTACCACGTTCATCTAAGCCAACGTAAACCACAGGTGTCCCAACCAAACAGTACATGCCTTTAGATAAAGCTGGCTCACAATAGTGAGTACGTAATCGGAACATCTCTTTCCCATAAGCTATAAATGGATGAGATTTAGTACAACAACACTGCAAAGCTCCATTCAGTGTACATTACAGTATATACGGCACAAAAGTAAACTCAACATTTTATAAACTAAAAAATGTGATCATTATATGGCTCTAAGACCTGAAATACCCATGCTATCTTCATAGTTTACCTACATGTGGGATTTGGCAGGTTAATATCAACCATCTTCAGATACATAACCACACACAGAAAACTGCTGAAGAGCAACAGCCTTCCACGACAAATATTACACAACTGCTCAGCCACATACCTGTATTGCCGAGCTTTGTCCATGTATTCATGCTGCTCCATCATGACAGAGTCAGCTGCTGAGACATCAATAATGTTCCTGACAGAGTGGAAATAATTGCAGGTTTATTGACAGAGCACGTGAATTACTGCTTTTTCATCCCGAAGCACATGCTGAATCTGGCTTGTCTATTGTTATAATGTAGAGTCTTACTGTGCTGTCTTGGTGAGGATGGATGTAAGGAGGGCCTGTTCATCTGTCCTCGCCGAGGGGACACTGGTAGTGATCCAGTCTGTTCCATTTGGGGGCTTGCTGACAGGGTTTGGGTGGGGGATCAGCGGCTTACGTTCATCAGGGTCCTAGAACAGGTGATAGATAAGGTGTTCTGCTAATGACATTTTAACAAATTATGTCACAGTCAATGCAGCAGAAACACGTCCTAAAGAATGTGCCTTACTTGTTTGTGTTTTTTTATTCATCATAATTAAGTACTTTGTGACGCATTCAAAAGTTCATTTATTTTAATTTTTAAACAAAAGTCACAATTTACATTTCCAGTCTAAAACAGAGTATTTGGGTATATCAAACAGAAAGGTTCGATAAGTACTTCTACTGTACTCTACTCTTGCTTCCGTAAACTAACATTATCTAGGGTCATATGACATAAAACACATCAAGACAACAGCGTCCAGAACATCAATCACTTCTGTTGTTGGAGGGCCCTTTTGGAACATTTGGTAATTTACTATTTAGGCTAATTCGGTAATTTACACATTACTTGAAAAACATTATGGTTTCAGGAAACAACATTAACGTAACGTAACTTAGCCAAGATGTCCTCATAATCGTAAAAGTGACTGTAAATACGTTCCCATATGTACGGTTTCCTTAGAAACACGTTTCTTTGCTCTTTCTCTTACCTGTCCAGCGCTTAGTCTATGGTCGTTTTTCATCTATGTGCTAACTTCATTGCCTGTCTTGTGTCAGGCCTTTCCAGAAGGCTTTAACTAGCAAGCTAAAGCTACTTTCCAGGTCTCACATAACTTTAAAAACGACCACTTTGTAAGCTCGTCACACCTTTAACTCAAATGCATGGCATGCATGAAAAAACATCGATAAACACATTAATATCATGCTCTTTGTTTCTAAATAAAATTATAATATGGATCGGGACAGTTTAGCTAGCCAGAAGCTAACGTTAACTACCTGCTCTGTGGTTTCGTTCTCACTGCTGTAACAGCAACCCATTTCAGCGTCCGTGGGGCGAAACTACACAACCCCGGCTTCTCTGTCTCCGTCAGTAACAAGCCGTGTTTCTCTTCTTACAATAAACATACAACTTTTCTCCTGTTTGGTTTTACTTCAGCTTCTTCTAAAGGTAGGAGGTAGCTACTGTCAACAGAAGCTCCTCGGACGAGCTATCACATGACAGCAGCACTGGTGCAACAACACAACGGTCACTTCCGGTATATGAGAAGCAGCTGTGGCCTCCGCAACGTGACGAGGGAATTTTCAAACGTGAGTTATGTAAAGAATAAAAAAATAAATAAAATAAAATATATATATATATATATATATATATATATATATATATATATATATATATATATATATATATATATATATATATATATATATATATATATATATATATATATGTATTAATGATAACAAATGATCAACAGTGGGAACAACATATACAAATACACAATTAAATTAAATCATCCATTTTAATTTGAAAAACCAATTACAAGTCCCAATGGTGTTGGTAATTAGATATTTTTATTTAAAAATAAGAGGCCAAATTTAGTGAAATACAAACATTGCAAATACTTAATCATGTTATAGCTGTCTAGATTCATAATAGGCCACCACTGAGCAAAATCAAATAAACAGCAGCTAGAGAAGGAAACAGGACGAGGCATGTTGGTGCACATGTGGCAATATGGAAAAAAAGATGAAAGGATTTCTAACAGCCTCTGGCTGAGTATCACAGAGTGACACACATGGCGTTTCTACACAACACTTTTGTTTCTAGTCGGCCTAACTTATTTCACAATACTGTCTGTATATCTTTTCAAAGCTCTTCGTCAAAACCGTTCACAATTCTCACAGTTTTTACAAAAAAAGAGGGAGGGGGGTTGGTAGACAGTTGCCTGCACTTTTGCTGCAGACATTTGTTTTGTAACATGCCCTACTGTGTGAAAATGAAATGAATTAGACCGGATCATAAAGAAATAATATCACATTGACCTTCTGATCTTATTCACAGCTTCAGCTTAAGTTTCAAGCCAGTAAAAGAGTATTAAAACAAATTCAAAAATATGTCATGGACTGAGAGTGGCATCCTCTTCATATTGTTTCCTCGAAATTGTACAAACAGCATTGAGAACAAATGTGCAATGTGTGTATTTTAAATTATGTGTGGTAAGAAAGACTTGAAAACATTAATTTTAAAGTCTGGAATCTGGTTTCACCCATAGCCTAAATTATACACGGCAAAACCATGAGTAGGCTCTAAGTGCTAGCTACTTCAGAGTAGGCCTGTCGGTTCCTTTCTTTTTTGTGTCAAACACAGTTTGCAGTTCAGTCTATAGAACATTAATGCCAATTGTCAAACTAAAGAACCGCATAAGCAGTGTGAGTGTTAAATGTGGAGGCTGGCACCAGTCTGATGGGGTGGGATGATGACTGGGAGGCGCCTGCCCTCTCATTAACCCCCCGTTTCCTCCACACCTCTTCGTTTACACCTAGGACTACGTGCCGGTCAAGTCCAGGCAGAAGAGCACCAACTTTGCAGACTTCACTTTGTTCTTGTTGAAACAAAAACAATGCTCGTTTCTGTGCTCAGCTTTGTTTTGCTGTTTGGAGTTGCTCATGCTTCTGACACCAAGGCTCCTGCCCAGCTCGGGCCGCTCTCGCTCGGGTTCAGTTCCTCGGTCCGCTCGGTATGTAAACCCATCCCGAGCACGCTGTCTCTGTGCCACGGGATCGGCTACAGGCACATGCGGATCCCCAACTTGCTCGGCCATGATACACTAAGAGAGGCCCAACAGCAGTCGGCGGCCTGGATGCCCCTTATCTCCAAGCTGTGCCACCGGGACACCAAGAAGTTCCTGTGCTCGCTGTTTGCTCCGGTGTGTTTGCCGGAGCTCAGCGGGCCGATAAGCCCCTGCAGGAGCCTGTGCGAGGTCGTGCGGGACGGCTGCGTGCCCGTTATGAGCGCGTTCGGGTTCCCCTGGCCGGAGATGTTCAACTGCACCCGGTTCCCGCGCGGAACGGAGCTCTGTATCCCGGCAACCTTAGCGCAGGAGGGACGAACGGCAGAGGAGGTCAGGCACGAGGAAGTGTTGAAAGGTCAGTGGATGGATCTGTTTCTGTTTGGCAGCTTTTAGCCTAGGCTACACTTTAAAAAGAAATAAAGCTGCTGATTTATCATCACACTTTTATGCTAGGCCTACAGGTAGCTTACTGTCAGCTACTTTAAACAACATTGTCACCTCCAAATCATTTTGAAATGAGTGACAGCATATCCTATTATAGGCCTATATGTTACATGCACTATACTATAGTGCATGTAACATATAGGCCTATAATAGGACTATATGTGTGACTATAGAGTCCTATCACTGCTACTGGATGCCCTTTATGCTAGGCTTTGCAAGCACTACACCTACACCACACCACAAGCATAATTATCTCTGCATGCATATTTTTGCACAATGCAGTAGTAACAACAAATGTTCATTAAAGTTTATGTGGAAAGTGCCATTATATAATTTGTCCAGTCTTTTAACATGAGATCCTGCTCAGTACAGGCGGATAGAACAGAATTCTCAACAACGAATGCCAGGGTTGGCATTCTTTTTGGGCCCCATGGCTATTAATTGTAGTAGGCCTGTCTTTGTGGGCCCTCCTCATTAGGGCCCTGTAGCCTATCAGTCCCCTTTTACCCCCAGTCGGTTACAATTCTTTACTAAACATTTTGGGATACTCATACCGCATTCAAACATGTTTGGTAACACATTTCTCATTGTCATTTCTCATTGTCATTTAAAAGACAAATCTGTTTGTTCTTTGAATCTTTTGAACTCTACTATTATTATCAGTGTCGGCCTCAGCAGTTCACAATAAATCGGTCTGTAGTAGGCCTACAAATCTGAATTTGAAATTAATTTCTTTATTTGATTGAAAACTGTTTTCTACGTCTTTGGTTTGTTTCTTGTGCTGCTGGATCAACTGAAATGTCCTTTCTTGGAGATCAATAACATTCTAATTGATCCAATCTTATCTTTTCAAAGTAGTTTGTGAGCCTCAATCCCAGAGTTTGGGCTCAAAGACAATCTAACCCCCATAATATGTTTTTTACATCCCCCCTCTCTCTTTTCCAACTCCCAGGGAGTGTTATCTGTGATGCTTGTAGCCTGGCTGCTGAAGGCAAAACTGACATCCAGGAAAACTTCTGTAACAGTCCATATGGTGAGAACAAACTGATGTAGATAATGTTAGCTACGAAATACATCCTTTTCTTCCTTTAAAAAAAATTAAAAATTAGAGCAGAACACAGCATAACCCTCTGTATTATGGCTCAAATCAAAAACAGGCCACAGAGAAGGTGCTCTAATCCAAGAGATAGATAGAGAGGTTGTTTTACAATGTGTCTGAAATAGCACCTGTTACCTGGCCATTAGTTCATTGACGTTGGGTTGTCGGGGCCTTTGAATAGCATTCTCTCTGTCTCTGTTTCAGCGTTTAAGATGCGTCTGGACAGTGTGTCGATGGTGGGAGGGGACCGTCAGTTGGTGCCTACGGCCCGCAGCCGCATCCTGCGGTGGGCGGGGGGAGGTGCAGAGAGGGCAGAAGGGGTTGGAGGCGCAATGGCCCACAGTGCTTTGTGGCTGCAAGAAGGAAGCACATGTACTTGTCCTGGCTTAGACTCTGCAGAGACAAATGAAGACAGGGGGTTACAGGAGGAGCACATGGTTAAGAGTCAAGCAAAAGAAGGAGGAAAGGAGGAGAAAGGGGCCCAAAGAGGATGGTACCTGGCCCTGGCTCAGGCCGAAGAGGGTCGACTGGTGCTGACTCGACTGGTGAGGTGGACCAGAGGGGACAAAGAGCTGAAGAAGTTCATCAGAATGCTCCTTAAACTGTCCTGTCCAGAACTGTAGACAAGGCGTTATTAATCATTGCAGTCCTGCCCAATGGACGCCGCTCTGTAGTCATATGCAGTCTGTAACTGTGTGCTAATATCATTAAAAACTGAACAGCTAACAAATAGTTCCCAAATAACACGGAATAAATCACTTTATTACAACGTCAACTAACATTAGTTCATAGATATCTGTGAATCTGCATACTGGCCACTGGTTTCTGATTTACTCTGAAAAAAGATGCTAAAACTATGTACATATTTTATTTTGAATCCCATCAAGTAAAGCAGTGCATATCACTATTACTTTACCATTATTTGCCATTCAGGTAAAATAGAGCATTATGTTACTAAACTAACAAAGTGAGTGATTATTAGACAGAGAGCTGGTGTCTGTGCACCTTATTGTAATGAACTATTACCCCATTATTCTGGAAATCTCACGCAGTCAGTGATGGTAAGGCATTGCTACAAAAGTTATTACTACACATGGCATGTAAACGTTGATATAATTCCAATTGGGATAATGTTTGTGTATTTTCTTGGATTTTTCTGTACATTTGTGTATATAGGAAAGCAAAAATATAACCCTTTAATCAAAGTCAAAGTGATTGGTAATAATTGTAGGGTTTTTTGCTGATCTCATCACACATTTTCTATTGAAACATATTTGGGTTGAAGCATTATACCTGTAATGATAAAGAAAGGTTTTGTTATACAACCTATTCTATCACAATGTTGATTTATACACATTAAGCATACACCATAAAAATGACAGACCTGCAAGATTTTTATAGCCTCATATTTTACTATTTTCTTTTAAAGCAACTTAAGTCTCAGTAAGTGTATGAGTGAAATCTTAGGATGTCACATTAAAAGAGAAACATTAAAAAGAAAGAGGAAATTATGTGATGTAAACAATAAATCATGTAGATTTCATTTTTGTTTGGTTTCTATGTTTGCATTTTATTACATTTTATTTGTTCCTTATGTGACTCTACTGTAGGTTTTTACTTAATTTTAATTTTAACAACAAACTTTAATAATAATAAAATGGAATTCATATCATGTTGAGTTACATTTAATGTAAAACCCATTCATTAGCTTTTTTGGGTGTGTTTGTTTTTCTTGACCTTTCTGTCATGACTCAGTAAAGAAAGAAATTTGATTCCACACAGACACACACCTGTTGCTGTTAACTTCATATATCAAATGTCTCATACTGCCTCTCTCCATCTCACTGTCTCTGCTCCTATCCACTGTATCGTTCTAAATATCTAAATATAGAAACTGTGTGTCTTGACAAAAATGGGTGTTTAACAGCTATAGAATTATGTTACTGTCAACTGTCTGTTCATTGGAAATAGTTACAGGACATATACTGTCATGCATGTGATACATAAATTATTCACACCTCAAGGTCTCTTACCTTCTCTTACACACACAAACACACACCTCTATTTTTCTGTGGCTGAAGTGCAGCTTTCATCTTTATCATCCGCATTGCTGCTCTGCTTTTAACCAACCTTTTCAAAAAACAGGTGAGTGTGTCGGTTTTTCGTGGCACAGTAAGAGAGACTTTATTTAGATTCAAACAGTTTGTTATAACATCTGTTTTATTTGGCTCAAAAAGCCTGCAGAGACGACGGTTACCTGATGCATCCCGAGAGGCACAACACTTTCTCTGACATCTACCACAGGACTAACCCATGAATGATTGTTCTTGTGTAGATCTCATCCGTCATAAACTAATGTGTTTAAACTATTTGGAATCCTATTAGGAAAAGATTGATTAATATTATGTCACTATAGTTTCATTCTCATAATGGTCTTTCAATCTCCATCTTTAGTATTCCCAAATGTACCTCACAATGTGTACCTTTTCTTTTTTCTTTGTATTGATTAGAAATCCTTTAGTTGTGATTGATGTTTTAGCAGTTTTGTTGTAATCTATTCATGGATTTAAACATTTAAATCCATACATCATTACAAAAGCACCAGTGTTTGGGACTAAATACTCAGGATCTTACTGCACTTGAATATCATTATCAGAAGGCAAAATGTCAGTGTGATAATGAGTATATGTTGTGTATATGTTGTACTTGTACTTGTACATGCCATGTCAGTCCATGAATGTAAAAACAGAGTAGGGAGACAGAAGTCCTTCAATGAATTGCTGGTCCAACGATTATGTAGAGGTTCATTTAAAGGCGGCACATGAAGACATGGAATGTACCTCATTCAAACGAAGTGTAAATACAGCTTAGTTGATCATCAGGTTGATATGAACAACATAACATGTTAGAACATAATTGAGTATAAGTATCTATTGAATCTACTTGTGTGTGTTTTTCTTTTGTAAGGTAGGATGGTGTCAGCTGCTATTGCTCTGGCCTTCATTCCCCTCCTGTTGACAATTATCATCCGGTGCCGCTACTACTTTGTGCTGTTTTATCGAGCGGTCCTGGTCAGGATATGGAAGGACTGTGTTACTGGCCTGAGTCGTGAGGAGCGGGCTTACCAGTATGTTCTCACTCATGCCACCCCTGGAGACCCCGACACCATCCTGGACGCCTTTGATGTCTGGTGCAGCAAGGTGGAGTTCATCAGCAACATTGGGCCTAAAAAAGGTGAGAAGATGATTCACACTACACAACAATTCATCATCTGTTTACACGTATGAATTTACATGATGTGTTTGTTGTGTAGGGAAGATCCTGGACCGACTGCTAATGGAGCAGAGCCCTCTGACAGTGCTCGAGCTGGGTGCCCACTGCGGGTACAGCACTGTGCGGATCGCCCGGTCTCTGCCCCTGGGTGCCAGGCTCTACAGCCTCGAGATGGATGCGAGGAATGCTGCCATTGCTGAGAAAATCATCCGCCTGGCAGGGTTTGACGACGACACGGTGAGAGAACAGAAACATGGAAACACTGTATATCCACCATGTACTTTAGGCCTTTTGATAAAATCCCGACATACCCGCTCACAGGCCATCGTTATTAGTTTTCACATGAATAAGGGACATTTTTATTTCATGTGTTGAATATGGAAAGTATTATACCTTCTAGACATTCACATGGTATGTTCTTCAGGTGGAGCTCATCGTAAATCCATCCGATGAGGTGATCCCTCGGCTTCGGTCTGACTATGGTTTGGAAAGGCTAGATTTTGTCTTCATGGACCACTGGAAGAAATGCTACCTCCCTGATCTGCAGGTGACTGGAATAAGTCATTAGAAAGGACATATGAGCTAAGAAGATAGTATGACTATTTATTTTGAGTTTTTAGAAGTCTGTTTCTTTAAATAATATAATATGAATGTACTTTGGTAACAAACATGCACATGAAATTATACTTAAATGAATATATTACAGTTATGATCCTTCTAGTTGTTACCTGGTGGAGTCCCTCGGTTAAGTGATACCGCCTCTGTGTGAAATACAGATGCTGGAGGGCTCTGGTCTGCTGGGAAAAGGGTCTATGATCTTGGCCGACAACGTGCTGTTCCCCGGGGCTCCAAAGTTCCTCAGATACATTCGCAAGAGCGGCCTGTATGAGTGGAAGGTCCATCGGGCCACACTAGAGTACAGCAAAGGCATCCGGGACGGGATGGCAGAGCTGGTGTACCAGGGAATCAAGTAGATCATGCAGACTGGGATTTCACACACTAGTCACAAATTGTTTTTTTAGCAGCAAGGGATGAATTGATGATGTTATTCCCTGTTAAATAAGTTGTTAAACAAAACTGGAAATTCTTACCTTAAAAAAGAAAGAATAAACTAACACAAATGATTTGATTATAACTGCCAATTTAGAAAAATAAGAGAAAATTCATTAAGCATGCAAATTAAGCCCTATGATGTCATTTTTGGGGGCTTTATAATAAATATTCTTCACGTACATGTTGTTTTTCTGAAGAAGTTGTTGGCCTTCAAGTGGGAAATGTATAGCCTGGCTCCGCCGTCTTACATGCTTCCACTCAATTTTCATTTTCCTTCAAATGTACGAAAGTCTGGTTGGGCCATGCTAAGAAAAGTAACTATTACCTGAAAAATATATATATTTGTTTGTTTGTTTTTTTAGATATGAAATGCTGTAGGGCTGCAGCTAACGATTATTTTCATAGTCAATTAATCTGTTAATTTTTGAGTAATTGATTATTTGCTTCGTCTCTAAAATGTCAGAAATGGTGAAAAACGTGGCTCAGTGTTTCCCAAACGCCCAAGAACGTCCTCAAATGTTTTGTTTTGTCGACAACTCAGATTTTTAGTTTACTGTCATAGACAGAAGAAACTACAACATATTCACTATCACTATCAATCCCGCGAATAATTTAAAAGTTGACCACAAATTGATAAATCGATTAATCGCTGCAGCTCTAAAATTACATAAATTCAATTATAGACATCGGCACAACCTAATCATACATTTAAACATCAAATTCACAAACACCTTTCTCAATCCTGGTTTTAGCCATTCTACTACTACTTCCCTTACTACCATGTTACATTTTGTGTTCAATGTTAATAAGAAATGAAAATGTAGACAACAGGGAAACATGGTTTTATAAAAAGTATTTAATTTAATACAAAATAGCCCGACTTTTGTTCATTTTAGTACAATTAATCAAAGACTTGGTAAGCAATCCTTAAAGGAAAACATTTGAATGGACAGTGTGAATTCTTATTTAAAATGACATTCTTCAAAAGTAATGGCTGCTCTTACCTTTAACATATTTAAAAATAATTATCAAAATGTATTTAAATAACAACTGATGAATTGTCCGAACATAATACTTTTTTGCAAGTTTTTATGACATTTTAACTGGTAGTATATCTGTAACAAAAGATCAGCAGCATACACAACACTATGAAACAGAATCTTACTATGTGATGAAGTATCTGTCAGCCTCCTTTATAGGTAACAAATTATTTAGCTGACTTAACTGTTGTTTCTGCTCTGTCAGCTGAGAAATGGCACATGACTGAAGACATGACAAGGTCAAAGTGTAAATGAGGACCACTGGGCTGATGCCTACTCCCACCACTCTCTGTGTGTCTGTGTGAGTGTGTGTGTGTGTGTCTGTGTGTGTCTGTGTGTGTGTGCGCATGCCAGTTAGCAACACACACAGTGATGTCCAACAATGTCACGTGTCAAGGCCAACTGCAGCCTGAAATGAGACACTTTGTGCTGGATGTATCCAAACTCCCTCTAAAGAACATCATGATTCAAGCTGTGATTCACTCATATTCTTTTCCTGTTTACACAAATATAAAAACATATCTCTGTCACAGACTGAGGGGACAGCAGTCGTGTTTTAAATGGGGAGTAAAAATCCAGTGCCAGACAGCTTGATGGAGACTAAAATTGACTTTTGTCTTAAATCATCCACTGGTCTTGGTCTGGTCCCTCTATGTCCGCCTGACAGAAGGAAACAGAGTCAGATTAAAGACTACAATTTCTCAGTTTGGGGAGAGGAAGGCAGCTAAAAAGGAAACAACACAATAAGATCAATATCAGCGTATTTAGTGGCTTTGCCTTCAGTTGAGGTTTTTAAATGAATTCCTTCCACTATTTTACCTATCTGGAACTAGCCCACTCAAGCGCGAGTTTGAACATAGCCTATATTTTGTTAAAAAAGCAATTCAGCAGCTGCTGCAAAATATCGAGAATTGTGTGGGAGAAAGTTGCTGCTTGAATCAATGCATACATTCTTATCCAGTGTATTAACTTCTTATTTAAATCACAGGTAACCTATAATATTATTGGTGAAAACTAGAATCGTATTACACCTGTAATTTCATTTAGGTGCAACTGCTACCACTACTACTACTACTACTACTACTACTACTACTAGTACTACTACTACTACTACTAGTACTACTACTACTACAACTACTACTAATCCCAATCTGAGGTTGCAGCACCATGTCATTAACAGGATTATGATTTATAATCATTTGTTTCTTTTTAACATCTCTCACTGGTTTGTGTCCAGGGAACTCTATGAAAACGTTTAAACACGTTTCAGAGCGAGTCACATTCTTCTGATGGCGCTTTGCCACAGTGGCTTTACTAATAAACTGCGAGAAAGTACATGCCATGTTCGAGAAAAAAAAATGTTTTATAGTCTGCCTAACACAGTTAATAAACCAACACTTTTTTTTTAATTCATGCAGATGACAAAACTACGCTAAAATGCTCCTACCACAGACCGAATGAATGAATGAGGAAATGAAAGAGCTCTGTGTCAGAGGGAGGAGACAGAGACTCCAGGTTAATTAAAGAAAACCTGCTCCCGTACAGGTTAGGTTCACAGGCTCAGTTACCATAGTAACTGACTCTGAAACGGGCTGGAGTTACCCCTCTCTCTTAGGTTTGAGAAACCTCACTTTCTGAAACAGAAAAACCCAGAGTTTCCCTCATCTCAGGGTTAACAAACTCAGAGTTTTCACTAAACCTGCTTTCAGAGACCGTTTTTTTTTTTTTTTTAAGTGTTTTCAGGGAAGAGGACGCTCACGGATAGTGAGGAGATGTTTGCTGTATGAAAAAAATGGTGTAGCCTAAAAAACGCGCAACATCGCTTGGAGCACCTTTAAAGCATCAAGCCATAAAAACGGTAAACGGTACGCTCTAGTCGGCCTCAGTCATTTACTGTACTGCTGTATGGACTGCAAGGCAGAACAAATACTTTCTACAAATCAGAAATGCACCTCATTGATCTCGCCGTCATCAGGTGACTCGTTGTAGTCATTCATCTCATCCATATCCTGCATGTCTTCTTCATCTTCCGAGTCTTCCTCGCTGTCTTCCTCATCCTCGTCATCCTCTTCTTCTTCTTCATCATATCCCGCCTGCGCCACAGTAAAGCCAGATGACTTAAATGGAGGGAACCATGTTACCAGTGTATGTTTCATCCTGTAGCATGGTGAAACTCAAAAGCAGTATTGTTAAAATGCATCTGTCGATTATATATTAATGGCAACACATTACCTCATAAATAGGTTTCCCAATCGGCATCAGGTTGTTGTCTTTCTCAGCAATGCTCTGCAGCTGAAATGGAGACAGAGTCCATGTATCACAACGTGAGCATGAAGAGAGTGAACAAGAAGCTGTGCTTCAGTAGAGGTGTTTACCCAGGTTTGGTGCTGCTGCTCCTGCTGGTGCAGCTCGGTCTCGTCCACACAAGGTCGGTCAAGATTGAACCACAGGGACTCCGTTATCCGGGGGAAGAGAGAGGGGAACAGCGTGGACATGTCTGTCGCACGGGGACAACAACAAACAAGCTGTCAACCAGCAAGCCCATGTGTAGCCTGGGTTGTGGCATATGTGCCGCTTTTACACACCAAAACAAAGCTTTAAAACTCGTCTAGGGTTAAAACCCTTGTCTAAATTGAGTCATAAAGTATGTATAGGACAAAAACACAATTTAAAACGACACAGGAACGGTGGAGGGACAACGTTACGGTAATTTAACGTAACACGTCTTCCAGTTTTATGACATACAACTCTAAAAAGTAGCTAATTGCAACCCCGCAAATCTTCTAGGTAAAAATTATGTCATACAAGCCATGGTATTTTACCCGTAATTAATAGCGAAATTATAAATAGTGTAAGTACCTGCCGACCTCTCGCTCCAGCTTTCAAAATTTTCAAATACAAAATCAACCGGAAACCCCTGGTGTTCCCCTGTCAATACTTCCGGAATCATCTAGTCCAGTGTTATTACACAATGGTTCCGCCTGGGTGTCAGCAGCAGTCGATCTAGGAAAGTGAAGCTAGAGCCAGTTTACGTCTATTAGAAATGATCTGGTGAAGCAAAGTAAGGTATGTAAGTATGTAACTGTTTTTTTTTTTACAACTGCTTTTTGAAAAGCCTCTCACACTCAAAGAGCAAAACTACACACCAGTCTCCGCATTTCACTTAGTTTTCATGCATAAGACACTTTTTTTTTTAACAGAACGCACAATTGTTTACCAAATAAACACAAAAAGGAATCAAAGGTCAGATTACCTGTTTTAAAAAATGGATGCCAACAATGGACAGTGAACAAGGGGAGTAGGACGGAGAGGCAGGGACGACAAGGAGGAAAAGTTAGTTGGAACTAGAGGAGGAGGAGGACAAAGAAGAGAAGGAAGGAGAGCCATCTCTGATGAAATTAGGGCCACACCATGTGATCAACCCCTGGTTATAAGAAGCTGAGAGTAGTGTCCATAATTCCAACCTGGTTTTTTTAGCTTTGGTTTTTTTGTACGCTACCGTATTCAACATCCTGCTACTATTACAACATAAATATTGTTATTAGTTAGTTATGAGATGTGTTGATGGCATTTTGAATGCTGTGTTTACTTTTGAAGGTGATATAAGGCATTTTGCATTATGTGTGTTCAGTTTTGGGAATTGTGTGTAGAGTTATGAAAAAAGGAGACATAGTTTTGAAAATGTGTAAAAAATGATATCAATGATAATAATTTGCATATGATACAAACATGTCCTGATGTATTTTGTCGCATAAATACTGATACACATTTCAATTGATAGGGACATCTGAGAACCGGAGTAAATGTTATGGGGACATTTTCTTTCATGCTGTCTTTTTTTAAAGCTTCATCTGATTTACACGTGTACAAATTAACCACTTTAACATGCTTGTAATGTTTAACGTCGAATCAGGAGACCACCAGCACAGATGCAGAAGAAACTTATCTTAAATGCTTGTTTATTAAATTCCCGGGTCACGCTGACTGTGTGTGTGTGTGTGTGTGTGTGTGTGTGTGTGTGTGTGTGTGTGTGTAAGAAAAAGAGCAAGGTAGACCTTGAGATAAGACAAATCTTCCTCACAGCACTAAGATGTTATAAAACTCAGATTAGTGCATACACTCTACTCGTTCCTTCTCTCTTTCTCACACACACGCACACCATACACACACCAGGCACACATGAGGCACTGATACACTGGCACATACTTTGGACTTTGGTAACATATCATGCACAGGTGTGTCTTTTCTAAGTTTTGTTTGGTCTTGAGAAGTCAGTAAGAGGTGACTGAAGAAACCAATTTATCGACTCATCCCTTCAAGAAGGAATCGTCACAGAATCTAAAAGGTAACATTAATCTTTTCATGATTGCTTGTTGAAAATCTTCTCATTGGTCTCTGAATGAGTAGCCTACCATATTTAGTCAAAACAAATACATGCATTTAGCTTGTAGGGTGAGGGTTTCAGTTTCTGTTCAATGAAGCACGAATACTTAAATGATTTTCCGTTTTTTTTTTACATTCATAGTGTCTTTAGTTACTGTCCCTTGTTCCATTCCAAACTGAATGAAGACTTGCCAGAAAGGGAAAACAAATAAATCAGCAGACGGCGTTAACTTTACAGTAACGAGTCAGATGCTGATTCTCTTTTTAAATATAGGCCTAGTTGTTATTTTTAATGTTACATAGCGGTTACTGAGTTATGTCACAGTGTGTGGTAATGATTATTTTTGTGAAGACTGTCGTCAGTTTGAGTTGTTGTTAACTTAAACTTTCTGCCAGATTTTTTGTTTAGTTTGGAGGTGTTTTACTTCAGACTGTATTTGTGTGTACATTTCTACTCATTGTTTGTATTCATAACTTTCCATCCCTCCGCAATACACTTTCTACAACCCTCTGATTAAGTTATTTGAGAAAAATGTGTAAGAAATTGCTCTCAAGGTCTAGGTTGTTTTGTCCAAAGAAGCCTTGAAGTATGGTAGGTATTGTGATAACAGAAAAGAAAAGAAAAAAAATCTTTAGAAACTGGTTTGTCTATTATAGTGTGTCTCCTATTGATTGTGGGCTAATACCCGGGTTATTACGTGTTGTTAA
Source organism: Etheostoma cragini (assembly GCF_013103735.1). Taxonomy (NCBI): domain Eukaryota; kingdom Metazoa; phylum Chordata; class Actinopteri; order Perciformes; family Percidae; genus Etheostoma; species Etheostoma cragini. Next base: position 16,580,324 of record NC_048409.1, read on the forward strand.
CACGAGTTCTGCTGACAATGCACAAACAACAAGAGTTAATACTGTTAACAGATCTCAAATGTTTTCAATCAGTAGGCCAATTTATTACCAAAAAACCCAGAGACCTCACTGGTCAGGTGTGTGTGTGTGTGTGTGTGTGTGCGTGCGTGTGTGTGACTCAGATTAGAGGTTACAGGACATGCCTGTAAAACTGTTAAACCTCTGACTGCTATTGTATGTTGGTTGTTATCCCATTATTTTTCCTACCTCTTGATAAACATTATATTAATCCCTCCTTGCTGCAGAGCCATGTGGGTTGTCCCGGCCTTGCTGCTACCTTTCTTCAGTGGTGCTCTGTCTTTAGACAAACTCAACATGTGTATGGACGGCAAACACCACAAAGTAGACCCTGGCCCTGAGGGAGAGCTTTACCTTCAGGTGATGAACCCAAATGTCCCAATCAAACATAAAACTAATAAATAGTGGGATGCTGGGAGATTCAAGTGGGTGTACTGTTTTCTTCTCATCAAAACAATGTTTGCAGTTCAACAGCATAAAGTTACCCCTCTTTCCTTTTTCTTTTTCCAGTGTGTTCCCTGGCGTGACAATGCATGTTGTACTGCCAACACTAGCGCAGAAGCTCACAACGATAACTCCTACTTGTACAACTTCAACTGGAATCACTGTGGTGTCATGAGCCCCGAGTGCAAGAAACATTTCACCCAGGACACTTGCTTCTATGAGTGCTCACCACACTTGGGACCCTGGATCCAAAAAGTGTGTAGTGTGCTTTCAGTCCCTCTTGTATGTGTGTACTGAGAACACTAGATGGCAGCAAACGAATTTGAAAGGGCTTTTCAGGCAGGTTAAATCTACATATGTTGCCAATATTCTATATAATCATTGTATCACATTCTGTAATGAGAGACTCTGCAATGCGCCCTAGTTTAGTTTGTGGACACCTTTTTATAACTCACCTGACCCTTTTTTTAAATTCCCCCAAGTACTTCCTAAATCATAGCATTGCAACTGTGAGGGCAAGGATCAACTAACAATTTCCTTCTAGAAACATATCACTTGTGTTCTGAAATGATGGATAATATACTAATCAATAATATTTATGTAGGTGGATCAGACCTGGCGTAAGGAGCGCATCTTGGATGTGCCTCTCTGTAAGGAAGATTGCCACCAATGGTGGGAAGACTGCAAGAACGATTACACCTGCAAGACTGACTGGCACAAGGGATGGGACTGGAGCTCAGGCGAGTACACACACACACACACACACAAACAGATCAGTGAAGCACAGACTTGCTTACTTTTTTATGTGTAGCCACAGCAAACAAAATTCACAAATTTGCATGCACATTTACATCTTACATTTTCTCTCTCTCACTCCCTCCCCTACAGGGATTAACAAATGCCCTGAAGGTAGCAAGTGCAGAAAGTGGACTGAAATTTATCCCACACCCAAGTCAATGTGTGAAGAAATCTGGTCCAATTCCTACCTTTATACCACCTACTCAAAGACCTCAGGCCGCTGCATGCAGCTCTGGTTCACTGGGACAAATCCCAACAGGAAGGTAGCTGAGTACTACCTCAACAAAGGACAGCAACACCAAAGCGTCGCCTTGACAACACTGCTTCTCCTGGCTTTTACATCTTTCTCTGTCATGATGTCCTAAAATGATATACATGACATATCATCTCAGAAGTACCAATAAAACTGCTTTCAAATGCTCTCCTGTCTCTGTCACTTTCTTGTGTCCTTTTAGGTCAATGAGCTTCTTAACTGATTGTAAGAAGACTTCTTTGATTTGCATCTGAGTATATAGGCCCTCTAGATAAAATTAGATTCACCAATTACTTCAGAAGATCCCCAGTAAAACTGATTATACAAACAATTTATAGTATTATATTTTAGGGATTTTAATGTCCATGTATTCCAGTACAGCTGTTCATTTGATTTTTTCTCAAGTATGTGTAACTTTCAATTTAATGTAAGGTTGCTTCCATAAAATGCAATGTATACACACAAAAACAAGATTATTGTTTCACAACCAAAATGGTTATGTAGTCAAAATCGAGGTAGCATAGCAGTTTTGTGTAAAAAAGTAATGTGAAAAAGGATAGTAGATCCAAAATTCTATGTGGATAAAGAAAATGGAACAAAATAAAAATGTGTGTGGACAAGGTATGAAGGAACGTGCCACATAATATGTTACTGCACAAGTGTAGGAGGATATTTCTGTGAGTGCAAACTATGGATGAGTTTAATAACTTCTTCATAACCTCAACGACCTGTGAGAAAATTGTAAAACTGACCGAGGATCTGCATTGAGGGGAAAATATTCTTCTGCACTGGGCCCCAGTGATCACTGTCACGTGGCCACTCTGGGCCAGCTGGTGGTTAGTGGGCTCCACTGCTTGGTAATTATGGAGTTCCAGTCCTGTGTGCATGTGTGTGTGTGTGTGTGCGTGTGTGTGTGTTTGTGAAGGGCATGAGTATACATATGTGTGCGTCTGTGCCACGTCTGAATGTGCTCTATCAGGTCTTTGAATATGTCTTGTGACCTTGTGTTTGTTAAAATCGTGCTACATAAATAAAGTGGATTGGGTTGGATTTAATTTAACATTGCAAGGTCAGCTGTGAACCCCGTGTCAGTATTTCCTGTCTCTTTTCTCTGCACACACTGTATGCCTTAAGCTCCTTTAAGAGAGGTGTGACCTTGCACAAGGCTCATTTCTCATCTCATTGAAGATATTTGATAAATGCTGGAGCCAGTATCTAGCCAATGGTTTTATTCAAACACGAACGCAACAATGCTCCAATACCAGATCACACTGAAATAATAATAATAAAAAATAAATCAAATAATAACAACAATCACCATCAATTTGTCACAATCCCTTCAAACTACACAGTTTATGACTTCACACATAATTTCCCCACTCTAAGAACTGTAGACACATAAAGATGTTGACTGCAAGTGTCACTCATGTAACAAGAACAATGGACACTACACAGTACATGTACATGCACATGATGTTGAGGGATGGGATTTGGTCATAGAAGGGCAAAAATATTGTGCATGTCCCGAATATTATATTTAGTTTTATAGCTTTCTATATCTTGGATGATGGATGTTAGCTGATGTGAGGTACCCATGCTAGTTTGCTTTATTTTGCTGTAAGATAGATACACAATATTTAGCACACATATAGTATTTAAATATGTCAGATACCGGATTATGAATAATACTCAAATTCTATGTGACATAATGTGCCGACTCACGGTCCTTTGCTGCAAGTTATCCCACTTTCTCTGCAATGTCTCTGTCTTCAAATGTCCCATCCAATAAATGTCAAAACAAAATCCTACACAAGTCATGCAAACATCTTCATTTATAGAATTTTCTTGAGCATATTTTTGTTCAGTCCAATGTATAATCTGTGCATATGTGTTGCACGGACATTTGAAGAACTTTCTACAATGTGAACTATTTTTTAAACACTCACACACAAATGTGAATTGTATTTTGATAAAAACAGCTTAGTTAGCAAAGTTGTGTTTTAGCAATTGGAAAAAACTGTATTTGCTATTAAATTAGTTGTATTATAATGGGACATTTTTCAACACACTTTTACAATTCCATGCAGACACATTGTTTAGCCACATACTTTTCAGTTTTTTACAGTCAACTCCCACACATGCAGACACACACAGGCATACACAGTGTGATGTTATGGTCAGAAATAGATTTGGGATTGCTGCTGTCCCTGTGGCTATTTATACACAACTTTTCTGAGGTCAATGACAACACACACACACTCACACACACCACCCTAGTTTCTTTGTGTGTGTGTGTGTGTGTGTGTGTGTGTGTGTGTGTGTGTGTGTGTGTGTGTGTGTGTGTGTGTGTGTGTGTGTGTCTTTTCAGAGTTGGAAGAAGTCGGCCTACTTGCATCCTTTACTTACAGTTTTTTATTAGTTGCTAAAAATGTGCTGCAAAGATTTACAGAAAAATAAATAAATAATTAGGCAGCATCTTCCATTGTTGTTGAAAAAAATGTGCTTTTCATGGTGTTTTCTCCTTGCCTAAAGTGGTAATAATTACTTTAACCATTGAGGTGTTTGGCCAGTTGGCACATGTATTGGCCAATAAGATCATGTAGTGTTATTTTGAATGGCAGTGTTTTGAAATGGCAAACATGTGACTTTATGTTAGATTGTTTTTCTCATGCAGACTCCGTGTTTAGTGCATTTAAAAAGTGCCGTTTTGAATTGTAAAATGTGTGTAAAGCAGAAAATGTGTCTTTTGGAGACTTGAGAAGAGGTGTTGGTCTCTGTGTGTCAGTTTAAATAATTGCATGTCATTTTATTGTGTCCGTAAAAATTACGTAAAACTAGTAATACCACTTTACACTCAGTAAAAAGTCAAAGTCCTACATTTATAAGGCTATTTAAGTATTGTGAGAAAATGTACTTAAAGTATTAAACATACTAAGACATATTTAGTACTCAAAATCGGCAGTGTCCCATTTCACAGTGTTACACAATATGATATATAATCATGTACAATGTGATAATATGATCATATTATTGGATCATTATAGATGCATTAATGTGTATAAAGCATTTTTAATGTAGGTCGTGAAGGTGCCTCTACTTACAAACCTCCCTACCCTTGTGGACATTTGTGTCCTCTCAGGACATAAAGGGGATGCATGGTTAATTTGTGGTGCATGGTGTTGGGTAATTAAATCTATAACAATGCATTATATTTTATTTGTTGATCACATCTTTTTAAATTCAAAATCTGCAAAGCAAGGAGTAGGCTAGAACCATACTAAAGCTGGCAGATAAATGTTGTGTAGTAAAATGTCTTTGAACGTAGTGGAGTAGAAGTATTAAGCTGCATAAAACTTACAACTGCACAGTTGACACTTTTAACCACTGACCCTCTTCTTTATCAGTCGATTCTTTTACTTCTGTTTCTCTCCATCCCTCCTTTCAATTCAGTCTTTGATTTGATTTGATTTGAATTATTTAATTGCATCAAGAATGCCTTACACATGAAAAGACATCAAATACAATCAAGGATTAAAACACAATAAAGTCCACGACATAGTTTCATTGTGGTCAACACATCAGAACAAGACACTTACAGAGTGTGTTATACATATTGAACATAAAAACATTTTACTTAAATAAATCAGTTATCAGGCCTTGACTGTCTTTTTAATTTGCTGATCTAACTTGTTCCACTTTCTCCATATAGGCAAAGGTTCCTTTCCACAACACTGTCTTAAATCTATAAGGACACAGGTCAGATATGCTGCCACGCGTGTACATATTGTGTGTGTCCTTCACCACTACCAAACAATATTTAATAGATCATGGTCAGTCCACTTTATTTATGGTGTCAAATCACAACAGACATGATCTCATGATACTTTACAGACAGAGTAAGACAAGATAGACTTTATTAATTCCACACTGGGGAATTTCAAAGGATCAAACATTATTCTTAATCGTCACATACACATACACATACACATACACATACACATACACATACACATACACATACACATACACACAGTACAATTTAGTGAAATTATATTACTGCACTTATCCCATCCTTTAGGTATTAGGTGCAGTGGACAGCTTTACGTACAGCGTGCAGGAGCAACTTGGAGTTCAATGTCTTGCTCAAAAATCTACAGACATCAGAATGACACAAATACCCATTAGACAAAGGAGAAAAAATATACAGAAAGTTTTATAATAAATCGAAAACATATGATTAGTTACAAAAATAATAACATTAATAATAATATAACAATAACACAAACATATAGAGTAGGTCTAGATCACATTCTATAATTTACAGAGACCCGACAATTCCTCCAAGATCATCCATGTGGTGCATTTCCTCCTCCCTTTCTCTATTTATCCATCCCAGTCTCTTCATCCCTCCATCCCTCCTTTCCAGGAAGCTCTGTCAAGCTAGCTGAAGATACACAACAGGAAACAAACTGTGGGTGACTCTGCCCATGAAATAAAGTGTCTCAGTGTAATTTTGTCAACAAGATCTTTTATTCTGACGATTCTAACAGGAAATGTTTGTATTGACAATATTTCGAGGTGACGCGTGTCGTCCCCGCTGTTTCTCCCCAGTCTCCAGTGTGGATTTACATACCCTGATATCCGTGGGACTGGGAAGCGAAAGAGGAGGGTGGCGATTCTTTCAGGAACTGAGGAATCAACCACAAACAGCGCAATTTTACATAATTAAAACGTGTTGCCCCTTTGTCGGTTGTCTCGAGCCTTCTTACCTCGGTCGGAAGAAAAGTTTATGCTACTTTCTCTGCGCTTCTCTCACTGGATTATTTTCTAGACTGGAGGAAGGCTGGGGGGTTCTTGAAGAAGTCTGGAAGCAGTTTGAGTTGAACCCGGTTTGAAGGGCTGTGGCCATGGCCGGGGGTGGTGGTGTTTGTCCGTTGGGGCCCGCACCGCCGATGTGGTATCACCGGGACCTGAGTCGAGCGGCGGCCGAGGAGCTGCTAGCTCGGGCCGGGAGAGACGGCAGCTTCCTGGTGCGGGACAGTGAGAGTGTCAACGGGGCTTACGCTTTGTGTGTACTGTAAGTAACCTAATTGCAAAAAATAGAAGCTTGTATGAACTGTTAACTTGTGTGTGAGGCCTCGTTTGGCTTCGTTTACCAGGAAAGCGTTGTAGCATTGCCAACGTTTTTAGTTAAAATGATATTTTAAGGGAGTATTTCAGCTAGCACATGTCTTGTATATTGTTTTTTGTGTGTGTTAAAGTCACTATAGTCTGCTACACCGCCAAGCTACCCATGCTTTTCTAAGCTGTACACAAACTTTCCTGATTCGTTTGATCAAATTGTAACCTTAGTTGACGCCCGCGTTAAACAAGGTTTCAGCTCAACACATATACTTTCTCCTGGAAGTCAGTGAGTGGCAGAGAGAGAGACTGTCTGTCTGCCCAGCAGTAAAACTCCAGCATGACACAAAACTTTAGGGCTGCCCCTGTCTGTCTTGTGTCTGATGTGGTTGTCTGCAGCGTCGTTTTTACAGGGCACTGAAACGGAATGGTGGTGGAGGCATCTACAGGGCTTCATCAGTGGTAAAACCTGGCTGGTGTTTTCATTTAATGCTCATGTAAGATCAGAGAAGTTGGGAAGCAGCTGTAGCTGAGTAGTTACACATGCTATCTTCTTGCATAGTATAATATCATAAAATGACAACAACCTGTATGTCAGGGCTTTTCTATTAGGGAGAGAAGGGCCTGGTCTTCTCTCTCTACACGAAGTGATGAAACACCCACCCTCATTTACACAAGGGAGATATTGCCACCAATGACCCCATGGTAAGCAAGCAACATAAACAACCTCACCACCTGCTGACTTGAGTAAAAGAACGTGTATCCATACTCTGGACACCTCATAGTAGATGACCAAGCTTCAATACACAGACCACCAATGCCGCCAGCATTGTGTAATCTCGACAGTGACTCAGGCAAGACCCTGGAAAAGGGATGTTAAACTTCCAAATGGCCACAATGTCTCACAAGCCCCCCCGCTTCCACACATGTGACATGGTAGGCCTACTCTGACATTGACTCGACCTACATACTCTATCTGATAGTTCACCCCATTTCGAGTAACTGTTTAAAGGCTTTGTGTTAACACCAGGGTGGTAAATATAGTTCTTTTTTAATAATGTTTAAATATCTACCAGCTACTGACAAATATATAAATTCACCACACTCAATAGAAATTCATTATTTTGTTAGAAAGGCTTGTTCTCATGTAAACAAATTCTACTACTTTTGTCATATAAGAACCCAGGAACCTACTTTGGCTCCTGGCTTCATAAAATAAATACTGGTGACAAAAATGTATGGCTGCACTAAGTCAGTAGGTCACTCTGTGATCAACAACATTCCTCACATCCATGCATCATCCGTTTCCGGATATATTCCCGCCTTCACCTCTCCCTTCCTCTACCCTTTCACCTTTCACATCATGGACTTTGTTTAATCTTAGAAAGTTTCCTCTATGATAACTTAAGTTTGTTATAGAGACTGGATTTAGTCAAACTTAGCGGACAAACAATGTTACTTCTTTTTACCAAGACGTTTTGCCTCCACATAAAGTTATTAAAGAAGTAAGAGTAGCATGACATGGCAAAAGTATTGCCCCATCTAATCAGTAATGTTCGCTCAATATGACCGAAACAAGCTGTCTGTCTTTATAAATGATACTTTTGAGAATCGGAATGACTCAATATTTCGCAACAACTTCTGTAGATGTAGAGGAAAAGATGCAAGCATTTGACAATTATTCTTGTCAACGTGTGCTAATATTACTGAGTATAAAAAAGGAAATGAAATCTGAATCAGATGTGTTAAAAAAAGGCCTCACTGCTGAATGGCACACATATTTTAGTCATGGCCTTAGTTTGCAGTGCTGGGATGATGAATAATATTTTCTGCTTTCGGCCTGTTTTGCTGGAAACAGATATGATGTCGTCGCCATCAGCGGTACCGAATAAACAGAAAGTATTTAGCTGAATCATTGGTAAAATATATATATATATATATATATATATATATATATATATAATTATAGATATGTGTGTATATGTATGTATGTATATATGTGTGTGTGTGTATATATGTGTATATTTATATATGTGTATGTATGTACGTATATATATATATATATATATATGTGTGTGTGTGTGTGTGTGTGTGTGTGTGTTTGTGTGTGTGTGTATATAGGGAAAAGAATCAATTAAAAAACCTATTAGTGTGGCGTACTAGATGCTCAGGGCCAACGTCTAGGTCCTCCTGACTTTGAATACCATCTCCTTTGTCTCGTATTCTCTAATTTTCTAAACTGTCTACTAAAACATAATCATACGAGCTGGTTTTAATTTACCTTAGCTGGTCCTGTAAACGTTTATTAGTACATACATATTTGTTAAGAGATACAATATCTTCCTCAAGCTGAAATAATCATTGTATTGTAACCTCTTGTAAGGTTTTAGTCAATTTTCTACAATTCTGTGAAACATGCTAATTTTACCTGCTTTTAAACAGGTGACCTCTTTAGGTCCCTGCATAAGAAACATGTACATGACTAAATGTTTCTTTTTAGCTGAACATTGCTACTAGACATGGCTTTTGTTATGCTTTCCCTCATGACTTACCTCACACAGACACGTGAACTTCCCTTTTGAGAGATTTGGCGAGATCAGTGTTTTTAGGAAGTGTTTCCACTCTGCTGTTGTCTGAGAAAAGACTGGTGGAAAGAGTGTTTGTGCTTGTGACTTTACAGAAGCTACTCCTGGGCCAGTTTATCTTTAGGCCTTTTCTTTTCACTTCCTTAGTAAACATTTCATTTAGCAGAATTTGAGTTTTGTGTGTCCGCATGCAGACTTTTTTTTAGGAAGTGACCACTTTTACCTGCTTACTGAGTGTGTTTAGTATTTGGGTTTGGTATTTATGTGCTTCAGATGGTGCAGACAAAGTATGCCTATTTTATAATTGCGTAGTATTAGATTGTTGTCATTCACTGCCACAGTGTGATTACATTTTGAAATATTTGAAAAAACAGCTTTCTAGCTAGAGAATGTCTCCAATGGTTCCAGCTGCAGTGTCACATTTTTAGATTCCAACAAGAGAGATGCCGACTATCAGGTGAGGCCATGTGTTTAATTTAATCACGTGTGTATGCATCAGTGTGACAACTTACTACAAAGAGTTTGAACTGTTTCCTATTTTTCGTGTCTGGAAGATATTTTTTATTCTTAGTGCAGCGCGTCTAAACATGTCAGGGTTCAGGCATGGCCCTCTGTGTTTCTGTGTGTGTGTGTTTGAAACCTAGATGTTTCTGAGAAAACATTCCTCACCAGATAGGTGTGTGAGTGGGTGAACATATTGCCTTGTGGAGTTAGTGGCTTTTGGAATTTTTTTAATGTATACCTTTTCTTTAAATAGCCAGTTTCCATGTGTGTGTATATATTTATAGCATTTTGTATTTGTACAGTCCTTCATTGCCTTGTTTTGTGATCACATATTAAGTGTGATGAAGATTTACGATAGTGTAGAAATGTGTTGTGATACAGATGGGGAGCCTCTCTCCTTTGTGATTGATTTAATATAAATAAGTGGAATGTTATTTTCAGCCAGTCATTAGAGTGTGTTGAAACACATACACAAACTGCTAAACTGACCTGCTGCACTTGAGGTTGAGGTTGGATGAGACAGAAGAAGAGGAGGGGGCACTCTAAGCCAAGCCAGCAGGACATAGGGAGTCAGTGGGGCAGTCATTACAAGACAGACTGTTGTTACACACACACACACCCTCACACTCACACTCACACTCACTCACACTGAATGCATAGATTTCTCAGTCTCCCTCCCCCTGTTATAACTTTTCTGCTACTGAAACAATAGTATTTACTCCACAGACCTGCAGAGAATCTCATCAGCTGCCAACAGGAAGACACACACACACACACACACACTCCCCCACTACTGTGGACTGCAGTGACTCCTGTATGTAGAATCTGTGCCACGAGACCTAAAATGCATTGTGTATATAATATGACAGAATTAAATGTGGATAGGGTTTCAGAGTTCACATAGACAAAATGAACAGTTCATCCCACTTACTGAGTTTACTGCTTGGCCTTGAAAGGCCAAAGCAAATATTTATGAACTTTATACTGTTTAGTGTGACCAACTGCTTAAGTCATGACATATGGAGCTATTATTGGCAACAATCTGATAAATGAGCTGTATATAAATCAATTTAACAAGTACATTTAGTTCTCAGTGTTTGTTCTCATTATTTCACTCTGACAATGTTGGTTTAAATCTGTGCCAGGTACTTAGTTGCATGTCTTTCCCCCTCTCCTCCGTGTGCAGTCCGATAAAAGCAAGAATACCAAAAAAAGAAAACACACAAAAATGAATGTATTTATTGGTATCTAAGCCACTATAGCAGGAATTGGTGATAAGCAGCCTGTAAAAACAGAATTGCCCTCAGTAAGGAAATAGTTCAAAGGTTAAAATACAGGGAGAGCAAATTGAAAATGTGTCATAGTTTATTTCCAGATGCACTGGAAATAGTTTTAAATTTGACAGCCTGACACTACCCAAAAATGTTGATTTGATTTGATTATGCTGCCAACCCAGTGCTACTGGTGATATTGAGAACTCATGTAATCGCCAGCCCCACGTTGAGCCCTGGTTAGTACTGTATGTGAAGCCAGGTTTGATGATCTGTGGGACCCATTAAGACAGAAACCAATTCCATGTCGCTATGTCCTTCTAAGAAGGGTATGAATAACATCACTAATTAAAAAGCTAACCTAAATGTGACATTTATGCTCAAGTCTAAAGAAAAAATTGCTTTGCTTCTTATGAAGTTACTTCAGTAGCATATTTTAATCCAGTCCATGTTTTAGCTGTGGGACATTGACCTGGAAAGACCGGAAAAACAGCTGAGGGGTCAGAGCAGGATGAATTCCCAACATGGATTTAACCTTCCCTCAGTTTATTCAGTGTATACACACATAGTGTAAGTAATAAGAACAGTATGACCAGCACTAAAAGCATTACATAGGTGTTTTGTGTAAACTGCTGGGCTTACACCCACACATCCAAACAGATGCACAACCATAACAAAGGCATCAGTATACACACCAACAGACATAAGCCACACCATTTGCTTGGCAAATTGAACATTTTGTGTCCGGTCCACTGAGCAGACATAAAGTGCGGACATGAAAATCGTTCAATTCCAGCTTGTGGCTGCAGGCGTGTAGTCACAGCTGTGCCATCACAATGACAGAGCATTGATCTGCAATTGGTTGAGGGGGAAAAAAAAGCTTGTGATCAAGTTGGGTTTAACCAAAAATGCAATTCAGCCTCTGAAGTTTGATACATAGTTTTTGAATAAAAGAAACAGTACAAATTATGTGAGTGATTGAAGAAAAGACTAGATCTTTTTTT
>NC_048409.1:16592460-16609013 GCF_013103735.1 Etheostoma cragini
TCTCTCTCTCTCTCTCTCTCTCTCACTCATGCAGACACACAGACACACACGCATGGTGCTTTAGACTATCTGTGTGGTCACCTAACATACATCTGCGATGTTTACCAAAACAAAACATAAGTTCTTCCTGGTTTGAATTATATTTAGACCACTGGGTCATATTTGCTAACACAACATTACATGTGGAACAATAGGGGCCACCAGGGATTTTAATAACATGACCGCTTCTAGCCAAATTGTTTTGGTGTTGTTGTTATGTGCATAACTTTCTCTGTCTCTTGGTGTATCTCTCCTTGAATATTCTCCTCCCTCTTCATTTCAGACATCTCAGGGCGTGCAGCCCAAGCGATTTAAGACGTTACCAGAGTTGGTGCTGTTGTACTTGCAGCCCAGCCAAGGTCTGGTCACCACCCTTCTCTATGCTGTGGACAGAGAGGAAATGGCTGTCAACGATGATAGGGACTATTCAGGTATCCCTGGAGCCCATACAAGCATGCTATGGGCCCTGTCTTGCACCCAGCGCAGCACAGCGAAAAGCCCGATGGAAGTGTCTTTGCTAGTTTAAGACGGACGCAGTTGTCAAATTCCGTTCAGCGCCCATGTCGTTTAAATAGCAAATGCACCTGTGCCCATCCTGCGCCCATGGACGTGCTGGGTGTGCCCAGGTGAATTCTTGGCGTATTTCCAATCTTGAGGCAGTGGGAAGTGATTGCGCCGTTGACCTTCAAAAACTCGTCTAAAGTCAATAGGGCAGCATTTCATTGTTATTTTAACAGCGAATTAGTCAAACGCGCCTAAGTTTATGCACAGCGCATCCACACTATGCTTGGTACACACACACACGGAAGTGCACAGGCACACAAACATGCAAAAGATTACAAATAACAATATGACGGTGCAAATCTGCCATCATAATAGCAACGCGCCAAGGTACAAACGCGCCTGGTTTTTAAAGGGAATGGGAGATGACACTCTGATTGGTTTGTTGCATGTTGCACTCAAAACACACATATGAATTAATGAACACACTAAGTATAACCCTTTTGAACCATGTGCACAGACCCTTTTTCCGCCGTCAAACTAGCAGAAATGGATTCGGAGACGCCCTAAAAGCGAATGCGCCAAGCGCTTTACGCCATGCACTTAAGATCCTAAAAATAGGGCCCTCTGTGAGTGTCTTTCTTTTGTCACATGTTAACGCTCCTAATCTGTGATTGGTAGATGGGGAAGATGAGAAGCCACCCCTCCCCCCTCGTTCTGCCTCCACCTCCACTCCCCCTGGAGCAGACACACTCCCAGACAGGTACAAAGTCTCTGAGGACTTTCTTTATTGTGTCCAGTGTACAATAATACTATGTAACCGCTGAGAAGCAAATCACAAACTACCCCCAGGGATTGTTAACCAACATGTTAACCATGTAGTATTCACACACAACCATCTTTTGAAAACACACACACACACACACACACACACACAAGCACACGACCGCAACACACACAGAGGAAGGATGTTGCTTTGCTTTGAAAGCGATTTATATCAGCTCTGCTCACAAAAATATTACCAGAAAACAAAAACATTTGCAGAACTGTCTACTGTCACTGATTCTGCCACATGGCATGCACACATCATGCAGTAAATATGGTTACATATTAACATCAAACTTAAAAAACACTTTCACACGTGTTCATTAGCAGACACACACACATACATATATTAATAATCTCCGCTCTGCCTGTGTGCCTGCTCAGATCTGTGTATATTAATGAACAAAGTGAAGTATCTTCCCTCAGACTATTGTCAAGTTAGTTAGGTGGCTGAACTCATTATTCTAATATTCCTGGATGCAACTAACTAACTACAGGCAAAATTTTCCTAAAGAGATGAAAGAAGGAACAAAAATGAATATGTTGCAGTAAACATTATCACAGTTTGAACTGTAGATGAAATCAACGAAGCTACATCCTGCTTTCTGTCACAGTGACCCTCACTTTTACTCAGTTGTCATGGAAATCCGCTGTGATACTTTCCACCTATGATTAATTAAATCATCCTAAATGAGTGCAAAATACATCATGGTCTGAAACAGCAAAGGAATAAGACAACATCTTTTCATTTACACTCAACACTTTTAACAGCCTGCTGGTTTACAGACTTTGCATGTTAAAGATAGGGCTTGGTACAGGAAAATGTATTTATCTTCCACGGAAGCCACAGTCTGGACCAAATCAAAGGATCGTAATCACAAAAGTTTCACTTGCAGATGCTACAACAAAAGGAGGGTTTTATTTAGCTGTACTAAAATTCTTTTTTAAATAAATCCCACAGGAGGTATTACACAGTATTTTTGTAAAACCAAAGAAGGAACCGTGTGTGTGTGTCTTTCTGTCTTAGAGGACGTAGAGAATGCAATATATCTGCACTATTGATACTCACTGTTTTAAGTAGTTAGTTTTAGTTGTAGTTTAGCTGAACATTTAACGATATAGAACAGTAATAGAAAAAAAGTAGCATAAAAGTAATAGAAACACAGCAGGCAAATGATGTGCATGTGGTGAAGATGGTTGTACATAACTCATTGGACTCTATCATAATTTGTTTCAGTGCTCCAGCATCTAATGGCCTGAGCACAATCTCCCATGAGTACCTGAAGGGCAGCTATGCTCTGGACCTAGAGGCAGTCAAACAGGGAGCCTGCGCCCTGCCTCACCTCAACAAGACACTAGTGGCCTCTTGCAAACGCCTTAATGGGTAAGGACACCCCAGCACATCTGTAGACACACATACTCCACAGACACATAATCTCTTGCGCCAGCATATTCTTTATAAAGTGGTTTTATACATGTGCTCGTCCCAATGCTTTTGGTCCCAATGGCACATGTTGCACATTAAAACAAACACAAATGTAAACACAAAATAAACTTGATGACAATGTAACTGAATCACATGATTATTAGTCATCTGTAATTCATTATGCAACCACACGATGCAGACAAATATAGTTAACATCTGATGTCTTATAGATGGATCTAGTAAGCTGTGGATCTCTGTGTTTCCCCAAATAGGGAGGTAGATAAGGTTCTGTCTGGTCTGGAGATCCTGTCTAAAGTCTTTGATCAGCAGAGTGCTTTTATGGTCTCCAAGATGATCCAGCAGGTACGCATCATTGTCTCTTTGTATGTTTACGTGTCTTAAGTTAAAATGGAAGCAAGTGGAGGCATTCTGATTATATACTTTTTTTTTTCACAGACGATGGAATATGTGACATAATGTCCTTAAGGAACAAGCCAATACTTCTGTTTAAGCCTTGCTAACTTGTATAGCTTGTACATAGAGCAGCCAATCAGAATAGGTGACATAGAGACAAGTTCATGAAAAATGGCTATTTAATTGCTTTAACACATAGTGGGACCTATGCATACTTACGCCCCATTCTTCTTTTCAAACTGCACAGCTGATATGGGTTATAATTGTTATTGTTTTTTCCTCCATCAGTCGGTGAACCATGGTGGAGACCAAGAGTTGGAGAACCTTGTGACCAAGCTGGCAATTCTCAAAGACCTGCTGTCCTCCATAGAGAAGAAGGTACACACACACACACACACACACACACACACACACACACACACACACACACACACACACACACACACACACACACACAAACACATGCACAGGGTATGCTACAGACGCCTTAGTAGAGCCGAGCCACCAGGATGCATAGTTGTGAGTTTGAGAGGTGGGAAATAAAAATGTACACTTTACAACTCTGTCCATGTTTTGGACAGAGCAGCCATTTGTATTAAAAAGTATGTGCATAATGTGTAATACTAAGGAAATCAAATCAGAAGGTGTGCCATGTAGGTCATAACAGGAAAGTGGTTAAGCTAAATTCTTTCTGGTTGTTTTTTCATCATGCCCAACAAGATTCTAGCACAGTGTTCCTCACCAATTACCCATTCTGCTTTTCTTCCTGATTTGAAAGTCCTGTTTAACTTGCTCGGCCTTTTTAATAAGTGACACCACTTTTACTCAGACTTCATTTGTAAGAAGGGGCTTTAGCTGCCTGGGAAGGAAATGGCCTCAATGCAATCAGGCTGCATGTCTTAACTCATGTGATGTCACTGGCTCCACCTTCTCTGCTCCTGTTAGATCATATTTAGGAAATGGGAAACCGTTTGAAACACTGAAGCTGAAAACAATACTCTGTGTGTGTGTGTGTGTGTGTGTGTGTGTGTGTGTGTGTGTGTGTGTGTGTGTGTGTGTGTGTGTGTGTGTGTGTGTGTGTGTGTGTGTGTGTGTGTGTGTGTGTGTGTGTGTGTGTGTGTGTGTGTGTGTGTGACCTCTCATTTCTTTTTCCCTCTTTAATTTTTTTCTTGTTCTTGCTCTTTTCTTTTTGCTACCTCAGGCTCTGAAAGCTCTCCAGGACATGAGTTTGGCCTCGCCATGTACCCTTCCTCCTCTCTCCATGCGTCACAGCAAAGCCATCCCTGTGCAGGCCTTCGAGGTACAGCTACAAGCACACACACACACACACACACACACACACACACACACACACCATCTACGCACTCATAAAGACACACATTGTATTTGTGGCAGGCTCTCTGCAGGGTGATAGGAGTTCCGTATTAAGGCAGTTCCAGTTTATAGCTTTGGACCTTGTATTGGAAGTGCATCAACCAAAAACTAAAACCATTTTTATACCCTCCACCCTTTAAATAATCAGGGAAGGGTAATGTGAGAAATACCTGTAATTGTAGCAATTTTTTAAGTTAACTATTTAAGACACTCAATGATCTCAAAGCCAAATTGCCCCTATGGGACATTAAGCTTGAGTCCACTCTATAGTCAATTTAGGTATGCACGTTTTTAATCAAAATCTTAAATCTTTTATATTGCCTGTTTTATGACAGAAAAAGGAAGTCCGGCAAAGGATAATTTTATTATTATGTGTTGATTTTAGACTGGAGGCAAACCTGAAATCTGTTGTAGGATGCTGAAATGCCTGCAGATTTTATTTATGAAATGCTAATATCAAGGGATGTTAGTTTCGTTTCACAGAGTACAGACTGAGCCTGAATTACAGGAAAACAGTGTGTGAAGTCATATATTCCTCAACACACTGCCAGAACTTTTTCGGCAGAATGTAAGCCAACAGAAATGTTTGTAATGCACTTCCAGTGGCATCCGCAGTGGCTTTGTCATAGTTTAGGGTATTTGTCACTTGTGGTATCATACTCCCATTCACAACAATTATGCATGTAAATGTGTATCACTAAAATGTTGTCTATTGTTTATAAGATTATAGTATATCATTTAATTATATTTTATATAACTATTTTAAAAGTGTGCCAACATCATAACTTAAAGACAAAAACAATGAAAAAGTCAGAATAACATGAAAGAGTCATAGTAGGGGTGAAGAGGTCAAATGAAATAACCAAATAATTATCAGTAGGAACAGGTGGGGAAAAAGAAGGAGTCAGAGAAGAAAGAAGAGGTAAATTCTTTAAAATACTAGCTGTCAGCCAAGTGTGCATTCTCTGTGGTGACCTCCTTCCATCAGCTTCCTGTTGCACAGGAACAGAAGTGTTGTTATGATGTGGAGATAGGTTTAAGATGTGGCACCAGATTTGCCACTAACACACAAACAGGTTTTACACAGTATGACTCAAAATCAGAAAACAATTCTGTTTAGAAATGAACAGTACATGAGTAACAGAAATTTGCAAACCGTTAACTAAAACTACAGTTGAGAGACTCAGGACATTGTGTGTGATCATCAAAATTCCTGCATTTAGTTTTTAGTTTCCCAATCTTGCTATATAGATATATATATATATATATATATATATATATATATATATATATATATATAACTCCATATGCCATAGAAGCAGCAAGCTTGTTTTGTATGTGATGACAGTAGAGGGACAAAGTGCAGAAAAGTCCACTACTTTCATTTTGGAGACCCCTGGTGGTGAGAGGGTTTGCAAGTTCTGTGGACACCTACACTTTTATAAATGCACTACAAGCACCTCCAGTGTCTGTGACTTTGTGTGTTTTTTAATCCTCTTCCCCTGATACACTTCAGGTAAAGCTGGATGTTTACCTGGCAGAGCTGACAAAGATAGGAAAGAGCCAGAAGTACACTCTGTCTGTGGACGTGGAGGGAGGACGACTGGTAGTGATGAAGAAGGTGAAGGACAGCCAAGAGGACTGGACCACCTTCACACATGACAAAAGTGAGAATTACACAAATACTCCATTTACAATGACCCCAGTATTTTCTGATCTGTGAGATGAGATATCAGTGTTTCCCCCAGGAAATGATTCAGCAGAAATCTGTTTAACAGAGTATGTTACCAAGACAAGTTTAGTTTGTAGACAGCCTAAACAGTAGCCACATTCATTAAATGCATGACATTCTCTGTGTGAAATCCTCTACTTGCACCTCTACACTTTTACCTGATAATTAATGTTTAATGTCATGAAAATATATTAATTATATTCATTAGTTTATGATGGTATTGGAGGTGGTCTGAGTTTTGATAGAGGTGACCATCTTCTGCTACAAAACCCTGTGGGAAACCCTGAGTAATGTGTCGCTTTTAGCTGCATCCCACCATGGAAACTGTTTAAATGTCTCTGGACTCTGGGGCAAGAGATGAAGTGTATTTTTATATCCAAGCCAGTAATAACATAATATTCTTGACGGTATGTGTTTGAGATGCAGTTGAGGTAAAGACATGAAAAAGTATGTGAGGATTTATTGGCTTTTCATTGTTCTCCTTCCTTTAATTTAACTGTCTTTAACTGACTCAATCAATTGCTTGACCTTGCTTTTTTGGCATTTCGCTCTCTTTCTCTCTTTTTTTCTCTCTCTCTGTCCCTTCCTATCTCTGACCTTCTGTCTACCGTCTGTCTATCTGTCTCAGTCCGTCAGCTGATCAAGTCTCAGCGGGTGCAGAATAAACTGGGCATTGTTTTTGAGAAGGAGAAGGACAAGAGCCAGCGGAAAGACTTCATCTTTACTAGTGCCAAGGTCTACACACACACACACACACACACACACACACACACAAACACACACACACTCAACCATTCACACTCACAGACACATTCACATTCAAACTGACAAGGAAATACTCTCACATATTTCTTTATTTGTATATTCATAATCAGATGAAGGACACTTAACAAATCCAAGATGTGTGGCAGGAACCCACACACAAATCTCATCTATGATTCAGTTTCCACTGACACCCCTCCTCAACTCTGCATTGATATTTATTTATTTTAAATAATTTTTTGGGCATTTTAGGCCTATAATGACAGGACAGCTAAAGAATTGAAAGGGGAGAAAGAGGTGGACTTACATGCAGTAAAGGGCCGCAGGTCGGAGTTGAACCTGGCCGCTGCTTTGAGGAGTAAACCTCTATATATATTTATATATATATATATATATAGGCGCCCGCTCTAACAACTGAGCGATCCGGGCGCCCGTAGATATATCACTTTTAATGTAGAAAATATGATGGAAAATACCAAAGAGTTCTCTGCCCACAGTGCCGTGAAAGAGAGAGATGCTAAGTAATAAACTCATATACATTTCAAATGTTTAAAGGAAACTCCTTGTAAGTGTTGCTACCTAAAAACAAGGTGCCCTTTTGCGGCAAATTCCACTCACAAGTGTGTGTGTGTGTGTGTTTGTTTGTTTGTTTGTGTGTGTGTGTGTGTGTGTGTGTGTGTGTGTGTGTGTGTGTGTGTGTGTGTGTGTGTGTCTGTGTTTCAGAAGCGGGAGGCATTTTGCCAGCTGCTGCAGCTGATGAAGAACAAACATTCCAACCAAGACGAACCAGACATGATTTCCATCTTCATAGGCAGCTGGAATATGGGTTAGACACACACACACACACACACACACACACATTATTTTTATTGTGTTCATATTCATTTTTCTTTCCAACATAAAATACATAGATAGCACACACTGACTTAGGTATATATGTTCATATGTTGCATTGGGGAAAAAAAAAAATAAAACATAGAATAGAACATGACATTAGTATTTTTGAAGAGAATGTAACATTTTGGTCTGTATCGGTAGGCTCAGTGCCTGCGCCAAAGTCTCAGGCCTCATGGGTGTTGTGTCGTGGCCTCGGGAAAACTCTAGACGAGATGACGGTCACCATCCCTCATGACCTTTATGTGTTTGGAAGCCAAGAAAACTCTGTGTGTGATCGCGAGTGGGTGGAGTCACTACGTGCCATGTTGAAAGAACAGACAGAACTGGATTATAAACCGGTGAGAAGATAAATATCTTAGTAAGCGTCACATTCTTTGATTACAGTAGTGTTATTTGTGCCTGCTCATACCTAACTGATTTGAGTCAACAGGGGGGTTTGAAGAAAAAGTGGAGATGTTAAGTTTAAGAAGGTTGAGGCAAAACTGAAGTTGAACAAAACAATGACGATAGGTTTCTCACTGTCTGTTGTTGTCATTGGTTATAGATCGCAGTGCAAACTCTGTGGAACATAAAAATTGCTGTGTTAGTGAAACCTGAACACGAGAACCGGATCAGCCACGTGGGAATGTCCAGTGTCAAGACAGGCATCGCCAACACACTGGGTAACAGCAGAACTCAGTGTTCAGATTTAAATTTTCCTTCACATGTTTCACTTAATGCTCAAAATCTAGAGGAAACTATGAACAATGGAATACCTGCACACAATTAAACACTGACTTTCTGTTAACAAAGGGAAAATTAAAGGGGTTATTACAACTCTTGTGGTCACATGAATGACTCAAATTAGGAAGAAAACGTCAGGTATCATTATGATTAAAATGCAATGACATTCATTTATTTCATTTCATTTATCTCAAACTATCAACAATGTGTTAAGACACCCTAACCCTAACCCTATCCTAACCCCCTAACCCTAACCCTAAAAACAAATAATTCAAACCACAAAATAAAACACAAACAATAAGAATGTAACAAAAACAAAAAAATATATGAAAGGATTAGTTTGAGAAGAAGCAGCCGGAAGCAATTAGCTGCTTTATTTGGTCCTGCCCCTATTTCACAAAATCCTATTATTACAAAGTAAGTAGATATGCAAGTACAGCATTTAAACTCTGTAAACTTTAAAAGTAAGAGACTTAAACTGTATTTCTTTATCCTAAACTAAATAATTTCATGGCAGTGTGCCTTGACATTTTAGTGTGATACATTTCCACAACTTGATCAAAATGATTCTATGTTCTTGGTTTTTATTTTCAATAAAGCAGTGCTATTTAGTTTGTAAGTGTATTCTGACGTTTGTTTTAGGCAACAAAGGAGCTGTGGGTGTGTCCTTTATGTTCAACGGGACATCTTTTGGCTTTGTGAACTGTCACTTGACATCAGGGAATGAGAAGATTGCCAGGTACCTACCACAGTTCAACACACACATTATATCTGGCTTTATGGCTTGTATTCCAGGGTCTTGTAACTTCTAACCATTAAATTGCAATTAAACTTTTTGGTGGATATACTGTGAAACGTATGACCTTTGACACCTACAGGAGGAACCAAAACTACCTAGATATCCTCCGCCTGCTGTCACTAGGAGACAAACAACTTAGCTCTTTTGACATCTCACTGCGCTTCACACACCTCTTCTGGCTGGGAGACCTCAACTACAGGCTGGACATGGACATACAGGTAAGGCAGAACACAAACACAGGCGCGCATGCACAGATTTATGAAATGCAGCGGATCTCGGTGAGACCTCCTTTTGTGGCGCTGTCTCTTGTGTGTCCTTGTGCAGGAGATTTTGAACTACATTAACAGGAAGGAGTTTGATCCGCTGCTGAAGGTGGACCAGCTCAACCTGGAGAGGGAGAAGAATAAAGTATTTCTTCGCTTTGGTTAGTGTGCCTGCGTTTCTCCCAGACTTCTGTCTAACAATACTGTTTACCTCCTCTCCCTGTGCATAATGGATTAGATAATGGAAGAAGAAGAAGACAACATACTTTAATAAGTTAAGGGAGACATAAATTCAGCCTTTCAGTGAGGAACTGTGAGAGCTTTCTCTTGCGCTCACGTCATATGAGATTAACTTTAAATGCAACCTGCTGACTGGGAAACATCGCTCTCATCAGCCACTGTGTCACACATACTGTAAATGTGTCAACTCAAGCAGTAATTAGCAGTCTGTGATGAATGTATGTTCATGTTTTAATACAACCAACCAGTCAGCTCTTGCAAAAAGCACAGTAAGAGAGAGAGGCTTTCTTTGGCTCTGCCATCCATTCATTTTAGAATTATAAGAACATCTCAAATGTGTTAATGGGATTTGTATTGATATTCTAAAATGTAACTACACTTTGCACCTTTTCACTCACCTTCTATGAGTTATAAATGTGAATGTGTGTCTGCTTGCTTGCAGCGGAGGAAGAGATCTCATTCCCACCCACCTATCGTTATGAACGTGGTTCAAGGGACACATATGTCTGGCAGAAGCAGAAGGCCACAGGGGTACGTTGACTGAGGGCGTTTTCACACCAATAGTTAGTTTGGTTTGGTCCGAATCAGTTGGTGAGTTTGTAAACTTAGAGCGGTTTCCCCTTGGTTCGGTTTCATTTCACACCTGGAAAAATCCAAGTGTACCGAAATGGGTCATTACTGCGTTATAACATAACGGCGTTACTTTTTTCCAGTAACGAGTAATCTAATTGATTACTCTTCCCATCTTAATAACGCTGTTACCGTTACTCCCAAAAAATGCGGTGCGTTACTAAAATAGAAGCTGTTTTTTTCATCAGACAAACTTGATCCCTGAGCCGAGAGGCAAAAACTTTTTTTTCTTCCTTGGTTAGTGGGCCGTGCATGAGACAAGCGCATAAATGCTGACGATTGGCTGAGGTTGAGTAAAATGTCATGGTAACCCAATCCGAGGTAGAGTTGGGTGGGCGTTCAAAAGCATGCAGTCGGACACAATGAACAACACAAGCAAGTCAGTCAACGAGAGAAAGGTATGGCGTCATGAAATCAAGGGGGGGGGGGGGTAACTTTTTCCTGCTAAAGAGATTTACCACCGAGGTCAGAAAACACAAGTATTAAGTGTCCATTTTATTATAATATTCAGATTTATCATTAATAATTGAACATGCGCATGTATTTTATGTTCCGTTAAAGAGGGGTAGAGGTGGGGTCCCTTTTGAGCATTTAAAAATGTACTTGAAAGTAACATATTAGTTACTTTCTGAAGTAACTAGTACATATTGTAGTTTGTAACTGAGTTACTAATTTAGTTACTTTTTGGAAGAGGTAACTAGTAACTGTAATTAATTACTTTTTTAAAGTAACTTGTCCAACACTGGTCATTGCAAATCACGTGTTACAATCAACGTTCACCCTCCTTGTTGGTCCTATGTGTCTGTGGCATAAGGACGAAAATAAATACAGGAAGAAGGTCCTGTGTTCTGGAGTAGTAAATGATGATCTCATGCGTCTGCATGGTAAAACCAGCTCATTTCATTTAAATCAGACATTGTCACAGAGAGTTTGCTCTGCCGGGCCGGTGACTGTCTCCAACTTTAGAAAAGGCTGGTTTCACCATGGAAAATGCGGGTGACGCCGAGCTTGACTGCAGTCTGTTACTGTCTGTAGTTCTCGGCTTGTTTGTTCCGCTTTTGGTAGGCATTTAAATGCGATTGCTGCATTCTCACCTGCCCAAACAAACCGCACCAAGGGGGGAAACAAACTCTAGCGCATTTCAATTGAACTACATGAGGCGGGTGTGTTAGTTCCCTATCTCAAACAACATCACAATAATACTTCCTTCCAGACATTTCTGTAAACTGATAGCTCTGGCGTGTCTTCTGCTTTTGTGTCTGTCCCAGATGAGGACTAATGTTCCGTCCTGGTGTGACAGGATCCTGTGGAAGTCATACCCAGAAACACACATTGTCTGCAACTCCTATGGTGAGACCGTCAGCAGAAAATCATCCAACACACATTTGTTGCAATTCCGTGTAACAGAGGCTCTCTTTTAGTAATTATAGGAATAGGGTAAAATTAGTAATTTCACCTAAACCTCATAAACCTCTATATATGGATTTACAGAAATTCATATGATATATAACAAGGAGACTTAAATATATGCTCTTTTTATTGGCAGGCTGTACAGATGATATCGTGACCAGTGATCATTCCCCGGTGTTTGGTACCTTCGAGGTTGGGGTGACCTCCCAGTTTGTCTCCAAGAAAGGTACTAGTAGATATAGTTAAATTCTCGCCAAAATAATTGAAAATTGAATTTTCTTTGTTAATCTCCTCTTCCTGTCGATTGCTCTCCTTCCTGGTCTGACTTTGTCTCTCTTTTTTGCGATTCTTGCTCTTTTAAGGCTGCGGATACACTTCATGATTTGGCCATAATGGCGGAATTTCCAAATAGGGTGAACTTTGTGAACATTTTAGAAACATAATGATGGTTTGTTTGTTTTTTTTCCAAATCTGGACAGATAATGATGTAGTACTGTAGTCTGTTAAATGACTCGAAGCCAAACAGGAACCAGAAATAGGACAGATGGAAAAATAATACAGCACCCTGTTACTTATTGTCTATGTTCAAGTAGCATCACAGCAAATGCTTTAAAGTTAATGTAATGTATTAAGTTAAGTGCAAAATGTTTCATCTCTTCACATTAACAATCTGCGATATTTTTTTGGTTCAAGTTTTCTGCGTTTTTCTTTCATTAAGCAAAATGTCACATTTACAAGTACATTTCTCATTTGATTCCTGTCCCTTGTAAATGCTATTATGCTTTAGCAACTCAGATCTTATTTGTCTACCCCACCCCTGTGCTCTGTAGGTCTGCCAAAGTCTTCAGAGCAGGCCTACATTGAGTTTGAGAGCATCGAAGCCATAGTGAAGACAGCGAGCAGAACCAAGTTCTTCATAGAATTCTACTCCACTTGTCTGGAAGGTGAGAAGAACTCCTTCACACATTCAGAACTCCAGCAGGAGATACAGCCCAGACAGGGTTTCTGTAAGACCGAGTGGATGTAGTAAAAAATGTACATGTTTTTTCTCTTGGTATCTTTCTCCCTCCCTCCCTAACTCAGGCAGTCAGTAAACCTTTATACTCAAATCCATGTTTGACCTGTGCTGCATCCCCGCCTCTTGCCCACCATGTACTTTGGAATGAAATGGAATAGAAACATCTACCTTCTCTCCTTCCCACCTCTCCTTCCCTCTGTGTTCCCTTTGTCCTCTCTCCCACCCACTTTGCCCTGCATTTCTCTCTCTCTCTGTCTCTCATCTGCAGAGTTTAAGAAGAGTTACGAGAACGACAGTCAGAGCAGTGACAACGTAAACTTCCTGCGCGTGGGCTGGTCCAACAAGCAGCTAACAACGCTCAAACCTCTTCTCTCGGAGATCGAGTACCTGCAGGACCAACATTTACTGCTGACTGTGAAATCACTGGATGGATACGAGTCCTACGGTATAAAGAGCTTGTGGTGTGGCCGTGGAATTCTTTGATGTTGTTTTAGTCTGTCAAGCAAACAATGTGCGTGCTGTTCCCTACCAGGAGAGTGTGTGTTGGCTCTGAAGTCAATGATTGGGAGCACAGCACAGCAGTTCCACACCTACCTGTCCCACCGTGGCGAGGAAACAGGAAATATCAGGGGGTCCATGAGGGTCAGAGTCCCCTCCGAAAGGATGGGAACCAGGGAGAGACTCTACGGTAATGCTCTGGATATGTCACTGTGTGGTGATAGTCTGGTGTGCTGTGAAGACACACAGGGAACGTGACAAAGAGAGTTGCACAGATGCAAATGATGCAGTTTGATGTCTGACTTGTGTTTAATCCTACAACTATATTATTGTTTTTCAGAGTGGATCAGTGTGGACAAGGATGAGACGGGTGGACCTAAAGGGAAGTCCACTTTGGGATCCAGAGTGGGACATGAATACGTCAAGTCAGTACACTCCACTCTTTTAATTTTTAAGAGTAAAAAGCAAAAAGAAGATTTTTTTATGTTTTTATTTGCACACATCCTTCATAGGAGATTATACTACACACCACATTTGTTTGCTCTGTAATGTAGATATTTTCATTCCATTGGATGTCCTCATAATCAAAGATAAAATGGGAAAAAATGCTATTGTTGACCAATTTAGAGATGTTTGTTTGGATGATGTTTTGCTTGAGTACCAGCAGCAGTATTTCAGTTATTCCTTTTCAATCTCCTTTTATACAGTTTAATTAAAATTTAAAATGTATTTATTTATTTATTTGCCTGATGAAGAATGATTAAAGTGTTAGGTTTTGGGAGCTTGTTGAATCTGATATCTTGCACCTTTCACCAGGGATGTGCACACAAACACCTTTCTGTATCCTCTGTTTTGTCCCACCTGCTGATGTTGTTGTTACGATGCAGGCCATCTGTGGTTCGTAAACAGCTTGGAGAGCTGGGAAAAGTCAGTGAGGAGGGAGAAAGGAGCAGCAAAGAGGAAACCGCTGCAAGGTACTAAGGCTTTAATGTAGTTTATACCCATTGACCAGCAAATGCACATATTCAAGTTAACCGCACAAAAGATACAACCTTAGACAATTTTTTGTTTTGGAAAGATCAACAAAGCATTTTCTTCATTGAAAACAATGAAACAAAAAGTTAGGCCATCAAGCTCATGTTCTGTTTGTGTGTGTGTATTGTGAAGGCCTAAACAAGATGCTCCCGACGGCGATCCATCCATCTGCAAGAACAGCTACAATAATCCCGCCTACTACATCCTGGAGGGCGTTCCCAACCAGTCAGCAGCTTCTCTTTCACCTGAGCCACTCCCATGTTCAGCCTCCGCAAACCCCCAGGTAGCTAAAGCCCCTCCCCCCTCAGCTGGAGCTCGAACCAAACCCCCCTTTGTGGCCTCAGGGCCCTCTCACCCACGCAGACCCATGACGGGGCACCCGGTCCGCACTATTAACGAGGAGGGCTCCTCAGAGGAAGATGGAAGCCCTTGTGGAACAGGAGCACAGGGGGTTGGTGTCGGAACAACAGTTGGAAGCACACTGAATCGACCCCCTCCTGACTTTCCCCCTCCTCCTCTCCCTAAGGGAGCCCTGGAGATGGTTTCAGAAGCCCCGTTCTCCAAACCTCGCCCTCTTTACCCAGACCTAGCCGAGGTCAGGATACCAGCAGCCAGTCCTGCTGCCCCGCTGGCCCTCGGAGAGGGTTTTAGACGAGGAGGAGGAGGAGGAGGAGGAGCAGGGGCGTTGGACGACCAGTCGTGTTCTGTGCTCCAGATGGCAAAGACACTGAGTGAGACTGAGTTTCCTGGGCAGCCTCCACGCGCCCCGTCTGCACCGCCACCTCTAAGAGGGCAGCCAATGGGTTTAGGTCTGGACGCCTGCCGTACTTTCCCACCCAGAAATGCCATCACAGAGAGTATCGCAGAGGACATGCCTGAGGAGGTGAGCAGGATATTTATATTTATTTAAATTCTCATTTAGTGGCTTTTTAAATTTCTTTTAATTTATAAATATATATATAACGCAATTATTAATGGTTTGACAGCTGCAAACAGTGTAGCTTCTTTCTTGGTTTGTGTGGTTTAGTTTTCCCACAAACACAGAAGCTCTATAACTCGGCTGTTAACCAGCTACATACCTATTTCTGAGCATTTTACGTATGTTCATACAGCCATCTGTACAATTTTACCAAAACATCTTGTTCCCTTTTCTTCAAAGTTTTGGCACTTCCTTTTTAGAGTGAAGAAAAATAGAGCCCATCCCTTGTGTGAAGATAGCATTTTATTTTTGTCTGGTGTCATTTCTGGCCTGCGTTCTGTTGGAGGTGTGATTAGCTTCAAGTTCCTTCATCAGTTTTTTAGCTGATTCTGTGTTTCTTTTCTCCTGCACAGGCACTGTGGGGCAGCAGTAGCTCATCTCTGTCTGTTGGGGAATCTTCAGTGGGGGAGTGGTTGCAGAGACTGGGACTGGAGAGGTATGAGCAGGGTCTCCTGCACAACGGCTGGGACGACCTGGAGTTCCTCAGGTGCGTACACTCACACTCAGAAATGTTCACAGTGGGTGGAAATAAAAGCTGTTGCTTCAGACCATTACTGCAAAATCTCCAATTTGTGTGCAGAACGTGGACCTGTCGGAAATAAAAATAGATCTATACTGTTATTATTTTAAGTAGACCATTACTGGTCATTAATAATTAATTAGTAAGAATTGTTTTTCCAGTGACATCACTGAGGAGGACCTGGAGGAGGCGGGAGTGCTCGACCCCGCCCACAAGCAAATCCTGCTGGAGAGCCTCCGGCAGCAGCAGCAGAAATGAACCATTTCAAACTGGTCTATGACTGGTCCAAACTGGCCGGGTACCAGAACTGGGTCCCAAGAGACCAGATTTCAACTGAACTGAGCTGAGCTGGAATGTGCCAATTAATGCCAGACTGTGCCTTCTGAGAGAAATTGCACTCCATTTGTACTTTAAAAAAAACACTTGTAGAACCACCATGGTTTTTCACATGTAATTATATGTGCGTTG
>NC_048409.1:16609113-16623505 GCF_013103735.1 Etheostoma cragini
ACTTGCATTTTCTCAAATTTGTACTTTTGTGATCATGTATTCGGCCACTGTTGTTTAACTGGTGGCATTTCTTGTCTCAGTGTTTCTGCACGTGTTTATGTTTTAATGTTTTATTTTTTACGATAAAGGGAACATGGAGCAAAACATAGCGTAACATTTAAAGGACTGTGTTAGCCATCAGCACCCCCTGTTGTGTGATCTGTTCACACTCAACACTGACATTTCAGCTTCTTTTTTTTTAGTAGATCATGTTATAAGAAGATTAGACCTTTTTTTTTCTTCCAAGATTTTTAAGTATCCTTAAACATTGACAAATGACCCATGCAGTATCCATATTGGCCGAAAACAAATCAAGTGGATAAGGTTATACAACACATGAGGTGATAAATGCCATACCAAAGGAAACTATTACTAATTTTACCCAGCAACTTTCTTGTGTTCCCAATTGTATTGTCTCTGAGGCCATGTAATTTAAATTTACATAAAACAGCAAATCTTATTTTAGTATCAGATATGACCCAGGTTTGATGGGCTTTATGTCACATCTTTCACTCATTTCATTTAAAATTGTGTAAATGGAGTGTTTTCGGGGAATTGGTTAACTTAGCTAAATAGATTTACTGATGATTATTATACTCAAGATTTACTAAGCCGTCATATTGTCATTTGTACATTTTGTCAAAAAACATTTTTTGTGTAATACAAGCTAGAGGTTTTGTACAGGTGGGGGAAGGTGTCTCCTCTAATGATACACTAAAAACACAAAAGTAATGTTTCTGCAGGACACAGATGGTTTGAGGGCTGATGTTGATCTCTTATGTAACCAGCAGGTGGTACTGCTACTTCAAAAACCTCATCAGTAGACGCTAACTGTGGAAACCTTGGGAAAATAAGACACAACCAAGTCATGTTCACTGAAAGGATTTGGTTTGTTTACACATTGTTCTTGAATAGTTAAATATCGGAGAGTTAACTTACCTGCTAGTGCTGAAAATGCCTTTATTTCTTCTTAATTTAATTCCTGCCTCCTGTTCTGCTCGTGAGATACCCGATAAACCAATTTATAATTGTTTTAGGAGAGGCTGATGTAATTTTTTGCTTGTGACCCAAAACACATCCTTGAATTCTGTTTTTATGCATACAACCTTTGACTTAGCAACTTGCTTGGGTTATGTGTTGAACACTTTGTCTAATTTTCTAACGGCTAAACAACCGTAATGCAGAGAGTGGATCCAGAGCTCAGACATGTTAAATGTGAGGTCTCTGTAAGCCTAGTTGGCCTCTTGGTATCCTCTCTCTCTCTCTGTGTGTGTGTGTGTGTGTGTGTGTGTGTGTGTGTGTGTGTGTGTGTGTGTGTGTGTGTGTGTGTGTGTGTGTGTGTGTGTGTGTGTGTGTGTGTGTGTGTGTCTTGCCATTGTTTTCTCTGACATACTCAATTTTATCTTGTTCCTTTTATGTAGTCACCTTTTTAGTTATGTTAAGTTAATGTAAGTTTGCCCATGTCATTTTTAAACAAAATTAAAATCTAATATCTTTCCTCATTCATTCATCCTCTTCTTTTTGTTGTTGTCTGCAGGCTGAGAGGATGAAAACAGTTATGGTCCTTGGGCTCTAGACCTGCCTCACTAAAGAAAAGGGAAAAAGTGTACGGTAAAATGAAAATAAGTCATTTCAGTTTTTATTGAACCATGATTTCAGGAGCACGTACCTCTAGTGTTCATGAAAACAGCTTTGTTAGTTTTGGAGGTCTGCACATAACACACAACACTCATTACTCTGTTACACACAAGAAACCAGATTATTAAACGCATCACGTAGTGCTTTCATAATGTAGATTTATTAGAATATTCAGAGTAGTGCTATAACTTCTCATTCACTAGAGCTTCTGTCGATTCATAGTTTTCATGGACGTGTTGGTCTGTGAGACAGGTGCTCCGCAATGAAATAAATCTGTAAAGCAACATGAAAATAATAAAACAAAAGCCTACCTAATATTTATATTACTAATTACGGAATTTACAGTCACAAAATTTCATGGAGCAGTCCAAAGAAATGTGTGGGTTTCCTCACTGACATAATAAAGAATATTAATAAATACACGTTTTTTTTCCTCCCTTTTTCAAGTAGATCTCTGGAGTAAACCAAGTCAGCTCTGAAATCAGTCTTGTTACAGTGAATTGCTACAAAATGAAATAGAGATGTTACACAAGCAACTACGCAAGGTGAAAGAAAGTACAAACCGCTGCTTTTTTGCCTTTTTGCAAAAAAAGATGGAGATCAACAGAAACTAAATGAGGGTATTAATGGGCACAGTATAAAACTCCAGTAACTCTCTCCATCTCTCTATATTGCCAACATTCGACCAACTTGCGTTTCAACTCTCAGAAAGATGGTCCCATATCTTTTTTGGGTTGTGGGAGAGTTAATGAAAACGACTGAAGAGCGATTTAGTCCGCTAGAGTTCATACCACAGACTGAAGCAACAAACTCATCAGTCCAGCAGGAGAATCATCAAAAAACTCTTCAGTCAGCGACGAAAGTGAAAACCCAGTCGTAGTAGACTGTACGATGATACCCACAGTACAAGTCTCTTATAATTAGATTGACGCAGTTGTAGGTCACTCTGCTTTGTGTAGAACAACATCTTTTCACCTCTCTCTCTACCCAAAGAACAGAGCATAAAAACTGCAGGAGTCTCAAGACGTCTGCCCCTCCTTCCCTTGCTGAATTTTAACAAAGTACCCACTGTTTGAAAGAGAAAGGCATTTTGGGACAGAGAGAGTGAAGGGATAGGACCATAAAGCCTGGGCGAGGGGGGGGGGGGGGGGGGAGGTTGGTGTGGGTCACATTGAGGTTGAGAGTGGGGGAGTCAGGACTTGTTACAGTATAGAAGGAAAAAGGGATGAACTGGGGAGGTGTCTGGTCTTGGCCCGGCTGCTCTAATTGGATTTTGGGGTGCTCTTCTCTGCTCGGAAAGAGTTTTTTTTTGGGGGGGGGACTCTGTTCCCTTTTGGGGAGAGTATGTGTGACAGGGGGAGCTTAGAAGAAGTTGTGCTTGAGGGTAAAAGTCTGTTTTGTTTCCCCAGCAGAGACTGGAGCGGGATGTTTGGATTTCTGCTTTAAACGTGTACCTGATCGCCATGCTCATCAGAGCTGCCGTTATATGGCTGCCCAAGAGTCTGCTGCAATGCAGTGACCGTGGGAATGTGAGTTCATAGGTGGCGAGAGAAAGACTGAACAGACCAAGTGATAAAGACTGTGTATGCATGTGTTTATCAGTCAAAACAGTTCTGACTGGGCTACATACCGTCATCCTTTAGATGCTCTGAAGTTCAAGGGCCTTTACATGAAGAGTGTTGCATCAATAAATGGTGTCTTGTCTTAGTTTTATCTGAGGAAATATGATATCTCATCAATCTGTATGAACACATCTGAGAGTGAAAGTGAAGAGGCATTGCAGGAAGGAGACTGACCATGTCCAGAGTTTTGCAAGTGCAGTTGCATAATTTTTCGGGTGAGAGATGGTGTCCAAACCTTTGACTTTATTATCTATGAATCAGTTTGACACAAGACACTTTTTTTTTTTTTTTTTTTGGGAGAAGAACTGAAGGCCTCTCTGAACTACAGCAGACTACACCAGCGAATTCAGTGTTAAAATGGGTATGTCCTGACTCTCAACAAAAGTGGAAATTCCTCACTGTTCCAACGGACAGCGTAATGTTTGTCTCTCATTTCCTCTTCATCTGTGCTTCAGAACAGGTTTGTCTTGATGCCGGGGTTGGGTTTTCTGTGGAAGGAGGACAGGACTCCAGCAAAGGGCCCGGTCATACTGTCCGCCGGCTGCCAGGCCTTCAGAATCTCCTGAGTCTGGGTAGCAGGCTGGGCAACGGCCGGGTTGGACGGCCCCAGACTGGACCAGCTGGGCGGCTTCAGCCCCTGGAGAACCGGAGAGCTGGAGGTGTTAATGTAGCCGCTATTTACAGGAGCCGGGCTGGGGCTCAGGCTGGCGGGGCTGCCCAGGTTTCCATTGGCCGAGCCCGGCAGGGAGGCCGTGCTGTCAGGTGTGGGGCTGCAGGTGGATTCTTTGGACTCATCATCATCGGATGAAGATCTCAGCTCTCCGCCCTTCTTCCCTCCAGAGCTGCTGCTGGAGCTGCTGCCCGTGGTGCCACCAGAGCTGTTGGCTTTGGCGTTGGCTGCACGCTCCTGCTTGCGAAACTTTGCACGTCTGTTCTGAAACCACACCTGTTAACGCAGACATTTAGTTAAATAGATAGATAGATAGATAGATAGATAACATGATCAGACCATGTCAGACCTTTGCTGAAGTTGTGTATAATGTGTTCTACCTAAAACTGTCTTCAGGTAGGCTATAAAAACGCAGAAGAACAAAGGCCTGTTCCTCTCACCTGTACCCTCGCCTCGGTCAGGTCTATCTTCAGCGCCAGCTCCTCTCGGGTGTAGATGTCCGGATAGTGGGTCTCGGCAAAGACCCGCTCCAGCTCCTTCAGCTGGGAGCTGGTGAAGGTGGTCCTGATGCGCCGCTGCTTCCTCTTCTCGTTCAGGCCGGAGGGGTCCGAGAAAAACTTGTAAGGGACTGTGAGGGCAACATTTACATCCGTTTAGTGATCGGAAAAACAACATTTGAAATGGTCTGACTGGCACTTTAAGAACGCAGAGGCCGTGGATCGTTGTAACGCAGAGTGGCCCTGCGTAAATGAAATATCTAAATATCTCGTCGGATTTTTTAAATACAACTTTTTAACAGCTTTATGAAGAAATCTTTCATAATCAACAGTTTTTTGTCAGTCAACAACCGTAGGCTGTGTAGGCCTTTAGTAGCCTGGTTACTGGGTGAAAGCGGACTAGTTTATTGATAATTCACCGCATTGTGTTTATTAGATTGGATAATAGGCGGAAGGCCACATTTATAACAAAACACAAAACTGGTTCATTCATACGTTTTGTATTCTGATTATCTTAAAAAAAGGTGTTATACAGTGATGAAGAAGAAGAATTTAGCCTCAAATTATTCAGGCCTGTATGTGTTTTATTTAGGCTATCGAATTAAATTAAAGAATAAAAAATACAATAAAAAACATATTTGATCCCGCTGCATGAACAGAATTTTTACTTTGTAACTAAAATTTATTTTGGAGTTAGGTCTCGGCTTAATGTCACAACCGGTCACAACACATAAAGGGAGCATTTCAGTTTATATGCCTGGAAATATAAACATCCAATATCCAATATCAAATGGATATTGGGTTTATATCGTAAATTTAATTTAAATTTAGGAATTTAACACAATTATGGTTGCATGGAAATTAATAATTGCACAGCACATCCAAACAATTTGACTTAGGCGCCTATGGTCAACAGGTGTGCGTGTGTCATTAGATAAGGTTTTCGATTTTTTTTTTTTACAGATGATGTATTATGATTATTATTATTATTATTATTATTATTATTAGGTCTAGCAAAGTCTTCTGATTCGTTGATTGACGCGTGCATACAGGCTATACTGTCAAAATTAGTATATCTTTATCTTTCAAAATAT
This sequence comes from Etheostoma cragini, assembly GCF_013103735.1. Classification (NCBI taxonomy): domain Eukaryota; kingdom Metazoa; phylum Chordata; class Actinopteri; order Perciformes; family Percidae; genus Etheostoma; species Etheostoma cragini. The sequence goes on from NC_048409.1 coordinate 16,614,674, forward strand.
CTGCGCTTTTCAAAGTCATCGTTATAATACCATTAATATGTAAATTATAACATCAATTAGCATGAGGTAATTCCATTTAAACCATTTAGGCCTTATACTGTATGTTAGATCATCAATACAGAAAAAAATGACAGTTGACAATTAGATTACCCCCCCTCACCCGTTTTTTATGTGATTTATTCGCCGTTCATGCCGTAGAAAAGGACGACCAAATGCAGCCTACTGCTTGTTTTCTTTTCTCGCTTATTAATTATAAGCATGATAAACAACATCCCATAACCTTTCTTTATATCCCCGCAGAGCTTCAGAACCTGTCGGCCTACCTGAGGAGTAAGGTGTGGGCTGGTGCTCTCGCAGGGCTCCCAGGGTGCAGCTGGCCGTGCTGAGCGGAGTGCAGCCCGGGTTGGAGAAGGGTCCGCTCCGGATCGGGTTGTACTGGAAGGAGCTGGCCTGGCTGCAGGAGCTGAAGTCCGCGTAGGCCGACGCTTCCATGGCCGCCATGCAGGAGTCATAGGAGTTCAGGTAGGAGTAATCCATCTTATACATGGAGATGAGCCGGTGCAAACACCGGTTTGCAAACTAAAAACGACGAGCGGAACTCTGAGCAGAGAGGTTTTGGGTGTGTCTTTAGCCGCCTTTTTATTTTAGCAGATCGAGTGATATTGTTCAAACCAGTTGGAGTCGGTCTGTCTCTCCGGTATCTCTCGGTTCGTCTCTTCAAAACTCCTGTCAGCTTTGTGGTGTATCTCTCACTGTCACGGGGCTGTTGTTCGTGTTTCTTGGTAAATAATCCAGATGTTTTCGCTTTTCTATCTACAGCTCTTCACTCTCCTTTTTCACTTTCTCCTGCTCTTGCTTTTCTCTGGTCGGTTTCCCTCCCTGTAGCCTACTGCAGTTCGCTCCGCTCTCGCGCTCCGTTTGACAGCGCGCTGCTGCTCGCGCAGTGTTTATAATAAACTTGGCAGAGCGCGAGACAATAGCGAGGCGGTGGTCTAGTTTCCATGACAATGCCTCCAGTGAGTTAGCGTGGACACGGACGGCCCCCCTCCCACCGCCCACTGCACCGCCCACGCGCTCCAGAGCATCGCGAGCTCGCAGGTGTCAGCAGAGTTTAATCCTCAGTCTAAAAACCAACGGCTTCTTTGTTTATAACAAAATAAAAACGTTATAATGTGTAATAATGTAACAATGCTTCCTTTATCGGACGTTTCTAATTAGGTGAGCCAAGTTATCTCAGCGATATGACCAAAAGCAAGACTCAATCTCTTTCAATTACCATTTCTTTTGGATGTGAAGCTAAAAACTGGTTTTATAATGCCTTTAATCAGCACACAAACTCTCTAAGTAAAAACAAGGACCATTTTCAGCCAAGACAGGCACTATGCTTATCGTTTCCCCCTAGGCCCATTTCCCTTTTTTTCTACAATAGGCCTAGTGAAAATAAAAAATAAAAGATTCCTTTTAAAAAGCCATTTTGGAAGAACGCTGCACTGACTGTTGGGGTTTCAACTCCAGAATATAAATGTAGGCTATAGCCTATAGGCTATAGACTGTTTGGTCAGGCCATGTCCATAAGCCTGAAAAGATTTAAAAAAAAAAAAAAAATATAAAGGAGCAATATTCGTTCTGTTTGGCACTGAAATTTGTCCGATGGGCCTTTTGAATTCATCTACAAGAAAACACACTTAGAATAGAAATTCCCTACTTTCGCTGTTGTGTCTGATTATTTTACTAGGCATATATAGGCTAACATATAGGCCTAGCCTAACAATTAGTTCATGCCGAAACAGTAGGCTATAATTAATAACTTATAGGCTAGCATATTAACATGTGACTAAAATGCATTATATGAGCAGGTGCAAATAATGCTCCGTAGCCGGTCAATATAGAGTTTTACTGCCCCTCAAACGGCTCGTGGAAACAACTGCAGCTCTGCCACAGAAGTCTTTATGTGGGGGAAAACGTCCAGATGTGACGGTGATTGGTGAGATTAAAAGCTTGATTTGATTCCGATCACTTTTACGGAAATGTCACCAGAGTGAGCGTCGCTTTGATGTATAGGACTAGAGAGGGAATTGTCTGCGGAGACGACTGAGCAACCACGACAGGCTAACCATAAACGCATTGACGCTTCATAAATTGGTTTAAGTTTATTGTTCGGTGTCATACAATGTGATAAGTCATATCCCACACGGCCCCATCTCTCTCACACACACTCTTTCTCTCACACTCTTTCTCTCTCTCTCTCACACACACACACACACACACACACACACACACACACAAGAGTCGAAACCTGTAGGCGCGCGCTCCATGCAGATTCCAAATGTGCTATTTAAAAACATGACGGCTGCATTTCAGGCTCTGTTCAGAAAATGAACAGGCGTTTTATAAGTGGATACATTTCACTAATATAACCCACAAACTAAAATTCCCTATTCACTAGAAATTAATTGAGTTTGGCTTGTGTACGCGCGCTCAATGGTGCGCACTCTTATCTCTGTTTGACTGCATGATGATGCTCCTTAATGTCATTAACCCACCAAACGCGCGCGCATGCGCGCATTTGCCGCGCTGTGCACTTAAACCACAAATAAGTATAAATAATAAGATTTGTTAAAGCGTTTATTGTGTGGTTGGTGAGAGCTGGTGGATGTTTGGGGCGGGGCGGCACGCGGTGCTCCTGTTGATACTGTTTTGTTCGTCTTTTGCTGATGTTGGCTTGCAGTTCTGCATCACTCATGTCTGTCACTGTGCGCGAGTCCGAGGCTCGCGGAGCTCTCCGAGCACCCTTACTGGAACTGTATGCCTATATGTCTGTGGGGTTCGGCTATATCAAAGTAGCCCATTGATGCTTTAGACCCAGAACTATGGCTAATGGGTTTACAGGCTAGCCTACTGTAAGTAAGTAGCCTAGCCTACGTTAGTGAAGGTTTCGGTAAATAGCCTACACTACCACAGACTCGATTCACTTTTGGTTATGTTGTGTATGTGACCTGGCTAGTGTCCAGTCACTATAGTTACTATAGGCTAAGTGTCAGTCACGTGGACTAATAAGACACCATGCCGTGGCATTAGCTTAGTGAACAAAAGTTTTCTCATACGGCGAAGCCAACATACAGCAGCCCATTGTTCTATGTTATTCCTTAGCCATAGCCTATTTTTAAAGCCACATAAAATAAATATAAGCTATAGGCTACATTTTATAAGCCTGGTGATTGTTTGGCTCGCACATTAACCAGTCAGCTCCCAGGCCACGCCGTCTGTTGTGTGTACTCGTCCCGTCTGGTGGGTTCAGAGGTGAGTTTACCGAGAAACTTAAACTGTTTCAAAAGTTAAACTCTCCAGGCCGTTTCTGCCTCTCAAAAAAAGAGCAGCCAGGAGCGACCCTAGCTCTCCCGCTTTTAAGAATATAAACTTTAATCCCTTCAAAGAGGGGACCGGTCTCTTCCAGGCCACTAATCCGCCCTATAGTGCTCCAGCGCAGGGGGAGACTTCTCCTCTGCGGAGGCTTTAACTTTGGACTTTTACATTCATGGGCGATTTGACGAAAACAGTAACGGGGATCTTTGGCATTCATGACGTCTGAGTCAACAGAGGGGGACACAATGGTCCCCTAGAGGTTCCTGAGGGCCCCTGAGAGAGGAACCCCGACTATAGGGATTATAGGCCCATGGAGTACTGTGTCATGAGGGGGAAATCTTATGGACACACTTAACATAGGCTGTCCGTTTCTAATCAGAGTTATGATTGATTTAACATCAAAGGGACAATTCCCTTCTTTTCAGTGATGAGTGTGTGTCCTTGATTTAAAAGCTAGAGCAACATTATTACATTTTAAAACATTAGGTTATAATGGCTATAACCGATTAGGTAGCCTATTATTGATTATGGATAGATATTAAGCAATTAACTACAAGTTCCTATATGGGAATAATAAAGGAAAAAACCCAGATTTAGTAATTAAACTTTTTAGTGGTCACTACTTATTTTTTCATGTTTGTTAAAAAACATGTTCATTACTTAATCACATTAGTTGTTTGTAATAACCAGTTTAAGTATGCAGTGCACAGATCATATTAAGAGGAGAGATGTTAAGGTTCTGTAGGGGAGGGGCGGGGTCATTTGAACTGTTCTGCGCTGAAACGATGCAAACGCTCATGGGAAAGAAATATATGTTCTGAACGGTTTCTGTCCTAGTTAAAGTGTGTTTTAAAAATGTTTTGTTCATGTTTTGGGTGTTGCACCATGACCAAGACCCAGATGGGGACTAATAACGGGTTTCCTTGCACATTCCTAGTAAAGGCTACTAATTTGGATTAACAAGACCAACCATATCATGAAGAATAATTCAGGACATAAGTATAGGTTATTATGATGAAACGTTATATAATCGGATGTAGGCCCATCTGTGTTTGTCGTTGTAATTCCCTTGATTAATGAATTTAAGCTCTCAACCGTCAATCTTCCTTATTTAATTATCTGATGATTTATAAATACTTTGCCTATTAACCAGGGTGTAAACCCTGACCTAAACATTTTTGGAAAGGGACTTCGTGATTTAAAGTGTAGCCCATTATTGTGAAAAAAATAAATAAATAAAAAGTAGGCCCTTTATATTAATCGTCCTGTCTGTCCTAGCTTATTTCAAACACGAAAGGGGCGTGATCTGTGGAGAAATCCTAATTAAATTCCTAACATCCCCCCCCCACACCCCCCCCCCCCCCCCCCTTCTGCTCCCATCTTTTCTGCCACTGTAATTATTGATGATGGTCTTCCACCCTAAAGACATCGAGCCGCATGCAGATTGGCTTTAACGTCGCCAGCAGTCGGACAACTTGTGTCTGTCGGGGTGGTGTGGGTGTAGAGACTGGTCTCTATGATCGATGTCTGATGGTCCTGATGGAGAGATGAAGAGGTGTATGGATAGAGGCAGGGCATAGGAGATGAGTGAAAGATGGGACAGCGACGACACTGGGTTAAAGAAAAGCCACGCGGGAGGCCCCAGCCCGGTGACACGCGGTGGTGGTCTGAACACCAAGTGAAGCTGTCAGTCCCAGAGAGAGCCTGCCAGCTCCATCCATCACGAGAGCTCAAAGAAGAACATGTCCCGTACGCCGAAAGCCGTTCTCCTGCTTTAGAATGAGGCAGCTATTGATCCTCATCTGGATAGGCCTACTCTTTGTCGAGCTTTGTCAAACTTGCCGTTAAATGCGCACATTAGCTCCTGTAATAGGCTATGTTTATATTTTATTAAGAGTTAATTTAAGTCAGTGCCACTGATTGATAAGGTAGTACAAATAGAGCCAAGCTGATTTTTTGCATTGCAGGATGTGAGCATATGTACAGCTGCTGCAATAAAATGCAACCAGGGGGACAAAAAAGAAAGAAAGAAGTGGGCATGTAGAAAATGTAAATATATATTTTAAACGTAGGCTATTTAATGCAGAATATCCTGTTAACTATTTTTGATGATGTGACCTTGATAAGTTAATCATTAACCACTATAATAGTTCAAATTGATTTAATAGGCCAATTTAAATTAGTTGCCTATAGGTTTCCTCCATTCTTGAATTTAGCTGTTGTGCTAGGCTAATTGAATTATTCGCTGAATTATTCGATCTATAGCCAATCATGATATGATGTGGATAGCATGAACAGGGAAGTCTGTTTTTTTTGTACTGTATCCCGTTATAAATGAGTCCCCTAATGCTAATCTAATTGCTACCTGTGCGTATTTTGCGCACAAGCAAAATACACTCAATGGCTGATTGAATTCTCCCTCCCCCTTTCTCTCCAACACACACGTACGAACACGCACGCACACACACACACACACACACACGGTCTCAATAGGTATTCCTTTCATCATCGTTATAACAGATAGTCTTGATATTTGTAAAACACTTCTTTTTCATTTGCTACAACTTCATCCAAGGTTAGTGTTATCTACACAGCTGAGCAGCCAGCTCTCCACCTGCGGTGTCACTAAAATGTGTCGTGTCATCGCCCCTCTTAAGAATCCTCTTCCCTCGGCAGTGAATTTGATTGCGCATAAAATAAAATCAAAAATCACAGATCCTGCCGTTAACATCGGCCTGCGTTTTAACAGCAGCGGAGGCTGGCGGTGCATTTGATTTGCCCGGTGATGGATGAGAGACGGTGCAGGAGAGAGGAGGGGGGTGGGCCGGGGGTCCCGCCGGTGCGCCTGTCCCCGCATTTCAATCCCCAATTACCGGAATGTACCGTGACGCTTCGGCTCAAGACGACGGCGTGCATCTAACCGGGTTAGAGCAACAGCACCCGGTGTAGAAACATTCAACGCTACACTCAGGTAGTGTTGATACGTGGGACCGTAGTCTATTCTACAGGAGGAAATAAAAGTAAACATTGATATACATTTAAGGTACAAATGTATTTTTTAAATCCCTTTTACTAAAATGATTTTTCAGTCGAGGCTTTTTATGACCTTCATGTGGTCAGCTGTAATCTGTGCCAGAGTGCATCACCTAAGAAGTTTAATGCGTTGTAATGCATCCTCATAATGAAATAGCACAGAGGCAAACATCCCCAAATCATCACAACATATAGATTCAAATTGCACTTTTATGCTTATAGGACATGCACAATCTCATCATAGTGCACGGATCTGTCATGTTAAAATGTTATGATTGGGACGTGCCTACTAGAGGAAACCACTGGACTCACTGAAGAGCATCATATTGGATCTAATGACGTGAATGAAGTTTAGTCAACAATCCACAAATATTAGGAGATTGGATCAACAATTTGAAGCGCAACACAGTCCAATAAGACCAACAATAATTGTCCAGCACAATGGTTCATCAGGCTGAAATTTCGTCAATTGCCACAAAATGTGGCCATTCATTTTAACCCATCACATTACAATCACACTAATTTAAGTCCACTCTAATATCAATTCAACATATACATTTATCGGCCGGAATATGACGTAGAGCAGCTGCGGTTATTCACATGCTGCGTACATCTCTCCACTGCGGCACCAGACCTGTATTATCCTAATGGATAACGGCATGTTACTTAAAAAAGAAGCTTTTTAGGATAAAAACCAGGTCCCGGGAGACCACAGTACACACACATACACACACACACCACAGCTGGAGCAGCGAGGGATGGCCGCGCGCAGGAGAGCTTCTCCAAACAGGCTAATTAGATCTCGAGCTCTGGCCCCGCGCTCTGAAAGCAGCCCAGCGGCGGGGTTCGCGGAGCTGTGGAAAGTTAATTGAATTAAATTCCCTCTAAACTAATTAGGCTGCAATCTGCCACGCGAGCTGTCCCTGAGCAAGGTTCGAATTAGGCGGAATGGATTCTTTCCTTTTCTTTAAAAGAAAGGAAGGCAGACTGGTGTGTTTTTGGTGGGGTCCTTTATTTGTCTTTTATGCTAATTCTCCCAGGGGACCGTCACGTGATTGCCTTGCGGTAACCGGACGGCATCCGGTCGGTGTGTGCAACCCCTGTCCGGTCCATCCCCGAACCACAACAAACACACCCTTAGCCCATACGTAAACACAAGAGCCAAGAGTATAATTGAGCAAACATGTAAAACCTAAATAAAAAGCTCTGTTACCCGTGCTGTTTTACAGCTGTATGAACGAGGAGCATCTTTAAAGCTGAGAGGTCTGAGGTAATGGAAGTGAAATCGATCGCTTTCCTGGGGGAGCACAATGAGAACGAGAGGGAGGGAGAGATGAGAGGAGTGTGGAGGGACACGGATGAAAATCCCCCGTTAAGAGCAGGGACAGATATGATAATGGGAGAGCCTCCAGTAGTCGTTCATCATTCACCACCTCCACCTGGCTGCTGCAGCTCTCTGAGCCCACCACTGCACTGCAACTGTACTGAAATGTAACACACGTAAACCTCATTACCCATCAGAACAGAGATTAGTATTCATAAGCAGTAGAGCACATTCACTCAGCATTGTCTATTTGTGCAGTGTGCATGTAACATTTAAATTGGAAACCATATCACAACAGTTAGACTCCCAATAAAAGCCCATGCTGGGGTCTGATCTGAATCCACACAGTACCGTCTTAAACCTGGACGGACTGATGTAAACAGAGCTGTTTGACTCTGAAGAGTTACTCAGTAAAACCTCTACATCTGACCAAGTGTGAAAAGGCTGCAAGGCCCCAGACCGCCCCGGGTTGTTTAGATGGTTCTGGTCTTTTTTTGTATTATTTTGGGCATTTTTGGGTATGCATTTACTAGTCAATATATACGGTCCATATAGAGATGAGCGGGGGAATGACATGCAGTCCGGACAAAGAACCAGGGGAGTTGTGGTTCTGGGTCTGCACCTTGAACCCCAGGCCCAAACCTCGCAGGGTGCCCAGTGTTTTTTTGTAATTTGGTTAATTAATGTTTGTGAGTATAATTTGCACCACTAAAGTGCAAAATTAACTAAAGCCATATGTTATTACTTAATCTTGTGGCTGTCTGGGCCCTGGTCTATGAGAAAGTAAGATAACAGTAAATACTGGTCTTCAATTTAATACAGATGTTACTGTACTAATGAAAAGTGTCTAATTTCTCTCAGCATTCTGGACTCCCATTTCCCTCATCCTCCCATGTTTGACCTTATACTCGCTCACTGTTTTGTTTTCCTCTCTTGCCTTGAGCTCTCTTCCATTTGTATAAGCGGCAGAAGGTGGAGGAGACACACCAGGACGGAGAGGGACGGAGACAGACAGACAGATGGATAGCCGAGGAAGAGGGAAGGACTGAGAGAAAAAGGTGGAGGAGAGTGGGAAGCTGAGCATGGGGCGGAGGGAGAATGGGTGGGGGGGG
>NC_048409.1:16623515-16664658 GCF_013103735.1 Etheostoma cragini
CAAAATGTAGCGAGATAGAGTGAGAGGGAGGTTAGGACGATGGAGGGCCAGGTTTCTGTTTCTCCATAATCTAATCAGAGAAATGGCAGCAGTCAGAAATAGCCTGACGGACAGACTAAGAGCCTCTTCTCTCTCCCCTCCTCCTCTCATTCTTGTCTTCCTCCGCAGGGAGGGTAAATGGATACACACACGCGCAGACACACACGCCAGCTTGACTTCCTAAAACCATAAAGTGTAGATGTGTTTTGAGGGTTATAAGCGATTGCAAAAAAGCCTTGAGGTATCATAGCAAAACCTGATCTACTGTCCAGATGCAGCCACTTCAAGATTCCCACTTGTGAAAATGTCTGCTATACTGTTACTCTTCAGACCATCTCCACAACATGAAGAATGAACGAATTTGAGTAGGCCTAATATGACAATTTGTTTACAGTTCAAACTGCAATTACACATCCACAGAGTAAGTTTAGATTAAAAAGTTGTTGGTAGACAAATAAAAGAAATCTGTCCTTCCTTTCCCTTCTTTTCAGTCGCCTGGAAGTAGGCCCACAACAAATGATCAAACAACGTTTTGAGGACCAATCAGTGGGCGTTAACGCACAAAATATAATGCACTGTTCTGCTGAGGTAAGCTGATGACATGGGTCTAGGTAAAAGCCACCATCCTTTTATTGATTTCCATTATTTAAACTATACCAATCATAAAGGAGATGGTTAATCAAGAAGGATTTATTTATTTACATTTTTTTTGTTTTTATTTTAGCTTTTGAGACAATTGAGATGTAACTAAAAAAAGTGTTATTGGATGAAAATTAGGGATGCAATTAATGATTATTTTCTTTATTTTCAAGTTGCAGGAGCCCAACTTCATCTTCAAATACAAATTTACCATTATATGAAAACAGAGTAAAGAAGCTGGAAAATTGACGATTAATCAATCATTGAAATTTTCTGGTGAGCAATTGGCTGACCAATCACGTCAGCCCTATAGAAAATAAATGACTGGTGTTATGCTGTAACTCAACAGGGACTGACAGCTGTGATTCTGTAGATGTCGGTAAAACAAGCTACACGTGTGTTTGTTGTTGGGGGGTCCAGATGGAGCACAGTAAGAGTGAATTTGTCTTTTTTTCTGCATGCTAATTCCTCCCTATAGGAAAAGCATTCCTGCAGGGTGTGTGTGTCTGTGTGTGTGTGAGTGAGTGTGAGAGAGAGAGAAATGTCTTCTACATTTCTGTAGCATTAACCACGCATTCCCTCCCATCGCCTAACACAGACCCCCACACACAGCAGAATTCCAAGGAAATTCCTCTGTCATGTTATTTCACAAGGTGGACAAGCTTTATTGTTGCAGAATTCCCACCCAGGCACTGGTCTCACACACACACACACACACACACACACACACACACACAGATCCATCCATCCATCAGGAGTGTCAGTGCAACACAAACAGAACAAAAAACAGAGGAATTCCCGTTTCGTTGTGATGACTTTATTTACGCGGTGGAGGTTGGGATACAAGAATGAAAAATGTCGCTCGATTACATTTTGGCGCCTTGTCGACATGCTGTTGAAACATTTATGAAACAACACTTTGAATATTATTTCTTTATGACTCTTAATGTCAAATAGACTTGCCTGCGCAGACACACACTGACAGACGAGACGTCTTTACATTAACATGCATCAACAAAAACAATTCACAAGGCCGTTATATAACCCATCATTCAAATGGGCTGCCTTCCATTTCTGCTTAGTATTTCTCCACAAACCCATCCTTTGCTAACATAAAAGGAATAAGCAGATTGTGTTTACAAACATTTATCAGTGATGCTCTGCTGGTGAGTAAAATGTGCATTCATGTGAACAACGATCTGAGGCAATGTCAAACTATCTTTGGTCATGAATACTTCCCTTTTCTCTACAGTGAATGGACAAACTGGATGTTATTCATCCAACTTTGGCAAAACATTTTAATTCATAAATCAAATTACTTTTTAAGTATTAAAAAGGTTTGTTTGCTACCCGTTAATGTTCTATCAATATCCATTTAAATTTTTTTTTTTGTCCTGTCTCTGCCAAAGCATGCAATGACAAAACTGTCATTCATCCTACCAATGTCAGATGTTCATTGCCACTAAATTATTTTTATATACATGTATATATATCTCTATCTCTAAAAAATAAATATTTATTTTGGCTGTGTTCAGTGATCTACACTACAAAGTGGACATTCAATTATTACTATGTCACAGCTACTTTGATGTAAAGCTTTTGTTTTGACTAATAAGATGGTTTCCCTCCACTGATGAGATGTTTTATGGTCATGAAGCTGCACAGGCACGCTGAAGCCTCTATGCTACGTTTACGACCTGCACCATATTTACATTTATTTATCAGTTTTATATCTAATGAGTGTGTGCACAGCTCTTGCTATCAGCACCCAGCTGATACGAACATCTGTTCTAACAAACTTGAATGGTCAAGTAAGTTGACTTTATAGTTTACAGCAAACAGTGTTTGCAGATATTGTACTGCAATATTGCTGAAAAGTTGGCATGTAATTACTGCGTGTGTGTACCGAAACAGAGAGGCAGTGATGCGTTTATCAGAGGTACTTTTATTTGTAACATTCATCAGGAAGCCACTATCCTCCTGACACTACGATGATGATGAGGATATGTGTGTGTGGAAAGTATACATGTGTGTATAAATATCTGGATATATCCTCTGTTTCTTTCTCAGTGTTCAGGGCTGAGCGGTGGACGTATGTCCAGTGTTCTGGATTTGCTGTCCTCTCCTACCACCTCAAGGCGCAGGCTGGGCATGCTCCGCTCCTGCAGGTCCTCTGGTTGGACAGACAGACGCAGGGTGCAACCTTTGGGCAGCAGCTCCTGCTCGTACGCTGCCGCTAACTGGTTGACGACCCGCCGCTCAACCTGAGGAATAAGTGACAAGGTTAGTGGTGAAGCGGAGTTTGGAAAATTGTATCAGCACCCTGACTGGTTTCCTTAGGCTTAGTGTGATGTCTCCTATTTGTGAGTTTTCCTATTTTGCATTTTGAGATCTGAACTTTGAACCAGTCATTGTTCTCTGCTGATAGGAGGCTTTTCTTTGATTGATTCGCTGATCGTTAAGTCTATAAAATGTCAGAAAAAAATGAAAAAATGACCATCACACTTTCTTAAAGCTCAAGAGGAGGGTCATCAAGTTGCATAACATTTGACTTAGCAATGGCATTGCTAAGATCGAGGGATGTGCTCTGCCAATCACACACATGGTCAGACATGCTTTACACTAAATTATAGTTTGAACAAATTATCTGAACCGCTAATCTGGAAGTAAAAATTAAGGCAAACATTCAATTAATTAAACAAACTTATGTGTCTGGAAACGTCACTCCCTGCTTGCTCTACTGGTCCTCTGCGTAGCTCGTCTAGCTGAGTTGCTGTGTCCCCAGATCTCAGTAATCAAACTGGTGAGTAAATTGTCATAACAGATAAGAATGATACTACAAGGGCGCCCAGATAACTCAGTGGGTAGAGCGGGCGCCCATATATATAGAGGTTTAACTCCTCAATGCAGCGGGCCCAGGTTCAACTCCAACTTGCGGCCCTTTGCTGCATGTCATTCCCCTTCTCTCTCCCCTTTCATGTCTTCAGCTGTCCTGTCAGTTAAATTATATTTAAAAAAAAAAAAATAAGAATGATACTACAAAACGAGATTCAGACCACTTGGTTTGGCAGTCTGTGTATTACAACACCTGCATACCTCATGTTTGATTGAGCGTGCTCCGTAATGCATGTTATACCCCCCCGCCAACAGTTCCAGAACCGGGCGCTCCCACTGAAGAGTGATGTCATGCCGCTGCTTCGCCTAATGACAGGGAAAAGAAGAGGTTAATTGGGTGTGCCGAGGTTTAAAAAGAACAACTTGTGAGGCCTTCAGTAGATACGATATCATAAACAGTCAAATCAGAAAGAGAGGCTGGCGACTGCTGGAGAAGGAGACAAATGCAGAGGCGGAGAGGGAAAACTGTCGAACGGCATGTCTGCCAGTGCTAATCAACAGGCCCTTAATGCATTTTAATCACACACCAGTCAATACTAGCGATCAGAACTGGTCATTTGCTACTTATGTTAACACTCCATTCAATAAATACGATGCCATGTTTTACTCCGGAGATATAAACACTGATATTACGACATCACAAATACAGTAATACAAGTAATAATGATAGCACTCAACATTTAATGTATTTAAATGAAAGTGAGCAACAAACAAATAGCTCATGAGGATTCTGTAATTATGAGAGGTATGCTGTGAGCACCGCTGCCACACACAGACCCACACACACACACCCACCCACATACACCAACATTTAAAAGAAAAATGCACAGAGTGAGTGTCTTGAGTCAGGTTCCTATCGGTTGCCTGCAGGCTTCCAGGACACCAGCTGTAATATTAATAATTTAATATTGATGAAGGCTTCACATGTTAAACACTGTAATCACATTGTAGTGAGTAGTAGTGGCACGTAATATTGATCTGCGTGTGTTTCTGCACAGCTCAGCAGCTGCAGTACAAAGTGGGTAGGGCTTTCCTGCCCCACTGGAGGACACCCATGTTATAAATGTAGGGTGCTGGGGCGCCTGGGTTGCTCACCTGTATGTCTTTTCCACCAAGGAAGTTCTGGTGCTGGTTCGGAGTCAGTGCCAAATATAGAACCGTTTCTTTGCTTCTCCACACAAATAAACCTGGCTCTGGGCCAAGAAAACGGGTTCCAACTCAGCACCAACTTAGCGCTGGTCTAGAGATAAGAACCGGTTACGTCAGGTGCTAAGAGCAAGTCCCGATAGGCTTTTTGTTGGGAAAATTGGGACTGCCCCGGTCAAACCGGGACGTATTTTCACCCTAACAGTGTTTTGCTTGATGCTACTGATGTTGCCATCGCAAGCTAGCAAAAGATTATAATAAAAGTTAAATCATGCGAGATAATTACCTTTCTTCTTGAACGTATCCTCTGTCCATAGCGGTCACAAATAGCTGTCAAGGCACGTCTTTGAATTCCAGTGGGAATTTATAAAGCCAGGAGCAAAAGTATCGGAATGTAGTCCTCCATTATTGTCGATTGTCATGACGCGTTGCTATGACAACGGAGGTACTTGCAGTCAAGTTGTGACGTAGCCCTACTCTGGCTCTCAGGCTGTGGAAAAGCGAGCAGGTTCTTAGATAAATGGCGAGTAGAACCAGCACCGAACTGGCAATAGCACCAGCCCAGAACCAGGTCCTGGTTAGCCTTGGTGGAAAAGACATACACTGGTGGAGCACGGTCCGATATACAGAGGCTCAGATCTTGACGCAGCGGGCACGGGTTCAATTCCGACCTGCGGCCCTTTGCTGCATCTCATTCACTCTCTCACTCCCCTTTCATGTCTAAGCTGTCCTGTCACACATAAAGGCCTAAAATGCCAAAAGATATATATCTTATAAAAATAAATGTAGGGTGCTTTGAAGACGCACAGCGTTACATACCTTCTTAGCCCAGAAGTTGAGCTCTTTGCTGACCAGCTGGAGCAGCTCTGAGTGACAGAACGGCAGGAAGTATACAATTTCATTGATCCGACCCAGAAACTCGTCCCTCCGGTAATGAGCCTGGGGAGGAACCCAAGAATTAACAACAGTACTCTGCTGCAGAGAAGCAGATAGTTCAACTGCAATATTTCTTTGTAAATACACTGAAACAAGCTGTGTTTCATCTGTGTGAGATACCTTCAGGATCGGTCGAATCACAGATTCTTTAAACTGTCGGGAGATTTTGATGTCATCACTTTTCTGAACGTCCTCTGGGGAACAACATCAACATTCATTTCCCGTTTGATTTCATTCACCTGACTTTTGGTTACCTGATGGCTCTACGTCTTTACAAATCACTACAGCAAGTGTGAATGTGTTTGCAATTTCTCAAATGTTGATCCAAATAAAATAAAAATAAAAACAAAAATTATTCTTTAAGACACTGTGATAAGTCCAGTCTACAAATTTAGACGATCTGACAAACAAAATGATTTGACCACACTTCACATCATTTCATCATGCTGATTTTAAACACAGCAACTGATGAAAATGTCTAATGTAATGTTAAAATGGGTTTTAATGGGTACAAGCATGGGGACTAAAAAAAATAATCTTGATGTACAATTCATTTTGCAGCTGTAAGAAATGATGTACAAAACAAATGCAAGTCAGTGTGATGTCTGCTGTGCGTTATCGTACTTGTGTCTGCACTTTTACATGCATACAGCTGTGTTAGTGCGTTTCTCTCACCGAGGTTGTCGGCCAGCTTTCTGCGGCTTAGCACCTCAGCTTCCTCACGAAGCTGCAGTGCATGCTGGGCGATTTCATCACTTGCAATGTTAGATGTCATGATAAAGATGGCGTCTTTACATTCGATGGTCTTCCCCTTACCGTCTGTGAGGCGACCCTTAGAGAGGAACAGCGAGAACGATAGAGTTTGTTCCATTAAAGTTCCATTTGCAAATGTTTTATCAAACAGAAACGCAGGCTGAATGTAACGTCACGAAGGTATAATATCTGCAATTATCTCTGTGTGTTTGTGGGCACACCTCATCAAAGAGCTGCAGCATGATAGTTAGAACATCAGGGTGGGCCTTGTCTACTTCATCAAACAGGACAACAGCGTTGGGACACGCCTTCAACAGCTTTGTCAGCTGACCCCCTTCCTCGTGTCCCACGTATCCTGGCGGGGAGCCAATGAACTTTGCCACCTGTAACATGAGGGAGAGAGGGTGCACAAACCTATAATGCCAAAATCTACAGAAAGTTAACACTGGATAAACGTCATGAGGTGGAAGGATTCAATGTGGTTCCTGAACATTGTAACGTAATACCTACTGGAAATCTGATTCACTGATTAAAAGTATTCATCACCAAAGCTTCACATAGAAGGCAAAATAGGGAGAAAAAAACCCCATTAATTTTGGTTTATGAGTCCATAATGAGTACATAAACAGAATTAATCCAATGTGTCACTGCTATGCATCTGCAGGAGAGACGCAACTGTGACACTCTTTCTTGAAATGAACAAACCTCTGTTAGAGCAACGCAGTGTGGGAAATTCCGTCGTTCAAAACAATCAAACACTTTGGCTACTTCCTGCCTTCACACTAACGTATTTGGAAAAAGTAAGATGTATCTTACCTCGTGTTTTTCCTGGAACTCGGACATGTCCATACGGATAAAACCCTGCAATCACACGGTGGGTTAGCCTCAACCTTGCTGCTATCAGTGTGTATCTTTGTGTTGAACATGTGCTACCAAGAGTCACCATGGAAACCAACACAAATTTTAATATATCATCAAGGCGTAAAGAACCACTAAATTAAATGTCTGTTTTCCACCTATTGACTGAATGTTAAAACACTAGTGTGTGTATGTTTTAGTGTGTGTGTGTGTGTGTGTCTCTACATAAAATACCTTTTTGATGTCCTTGTGCATGTAGCGAGCCACCTGTTTGGCCAACTCTGTCTTTCCTGTGACACCCGCCATCAACCGGTCAGACCGAACAGAGACACTGGTTAATTATTCAGCTTGACACAGCTCCTCCCTCCGTTTAATTATTTTGTTTTTTTTATGTTTGTATATATATACACAAAAAAATCCTTCCTTTTTTGGAATACATTAGCATGCAGTGATTTCAGGAAATAAGCTTACTTATTTCCGACAGAAAGACAATCTCTCTCCTTCTCTAAGTGCTGGCCTAAATCCCAGTTCCTCCTTCTACAAAGCTTTCAATCATCTCCTGCTCTCCAGAAGAACACATTATGTTTGTCGCTAAAATATTCTGCATATGAATGCTCATATATGATATTGATGTCTTGTGTTTGGTATGCGTATGGGTATGATGATTGTGTGTGTGTGTGTGTGTGTGTGTGTGTATGTGTATGAAAGGCTGTGTCTTGTTGCTGTGTTTAATATTGATGTCTCATGGCCACAGTCGCTGAAGGCAACAGAGAATATGAACACCGTCTCTCCTTCATCTATCTCTCTGGTCTGTCATCTCACCATCTCCCTCTTTTTTAGCCATCTATCTGGCCCTTAATATCCCTCTGTCTCACTCTTTTCTTGACTCCAACACACATACATGCACACTTCTTCATCTTGCTGCCATTTGAGAACATTTAAGCTTTTCTCTGAATTGGAGATTTGGAACTTTTCTGCTTCATTATTAAATATCTGCTGATATCGAGTTGATCCGAAACTTATATTTTTCAAAACAACATCGCTCCATAATACACACTTAAGAAGGCCAGCTTTAAAAAGACTAAAACCAATTCACTTTTGATATTTTTGGCAACTCAAAAAACAAACAAAATAAAACTGGATCACAGCCCTCCTTTAATTGTTTACTACACTGTTGCATTTATTTGTGTGCCATCTTTGCCTTTATTGCCTTTAAAATTAAGTGTGAGAAACAGATCCATGGACAGAGGAGTGTCAGTGCGGATCTGTTGTAGCAGAAAAGTCCACACAGAATTTAGACAGTCTCAATTCATCGCAACCCTCCCCAGTGGATATCTTTAATTGAAATCGCTGTAGTGTCGGTCTGAGATTTGTTCACTCTCACCACTGTGTGACAGACTGCCGTTCCTCCAGTGTTTTAAAGTGCAATCAGAGCTCAATGGGCTGCAATAAACAAAGGATTAAAAATGGGTGGGGCTTTATAAAACCAATAGAGCTCAACAGTCCCGCCTAAAGCAGGTTCCAGAAGTAAAAATACAATGCTCCATTGACAACTGGATCAAAGCCATAAAATCGTAACCGTTGATGGTAGACTTAAAACCAGCTACGACGTGACTAAGCAATTTATGCTGATATAGCTGCCAAATGTTCATGGGGCACTAACCTTGTTTAGAGATAAATGTCTTTAATTCGAAATGTCTTGAATAAGTACTTCATCACCCACAATCCTGAACAATCCCCCAATCCCATAATGGTGCCTCTAATTGGTGGAACTCATGTTGGTGAAGAGGGGGCGCTGTTGCCACCTGATCTGTGCGCATGCGCAAGATGATAATCTTGTTTTAGGATTTACGACACTGCAAAAATCACGATCTGTTCCACGCTTCTGCCGTTAGCCTCCACAGGGAACCTGACGTTAGTTTAGCTAGCCAACAGCTAATTCAGCTAAACTCTAGCTGACAGCTTGAGTCAGTCAAACATAACGGTAATTCAAACTGAACACTAAGAAAAACAGGCTTTATCTGACATAACAGCTGTTAAACAACTTTAAGGTTTTATTTTGAGGGTCTTTTAAAGTTATTACATGCCTTCTCAGCTAGCGGTTAGCCAAATTAGCTGCTAGCTGAACAAACTTTAGCTTACTTTATTCAGTGGTGCGCGGTGGTTTATGGGATGAGTAGTTCCTTCGCTTGATAATGAAAATATGTACACAGTCTTGTACCTTTGACTTATTGGGGATTTTCTGTTTGTTTTTTCACTCAAAATAATATGTTGTATGTTTGAGTCACATTGTAGTTGGTTAGCCTAAGGCATGGTCTAATAGTCTTTACATACTGATTTTTCCAGACGTCAATGGGAGAAATGAATGGGAAATTTACTTCCGGAACCCAAGGTCTCTCGGGAGAGGGGCGGAACTGTTGAGCTCTATACTGATCAATTAAAGAATTGCTTGATCGGTCCTGAATCATACATCCCAGCTCTAAACCTTTATCCATAAGGACTAATGATTTAAGTTGACTTGACATGCTGTACACCAACTGTTTATCTACAAACATCTTTGTAAATTATGTGTCAAGTATTACTGTGTGATAATATGCACACGGACACCAGATATTTGCCTGGTTCAAGACCTCAGATTCAACGCCCACATCTCAAATTTTGATCCCCAGAGGTTGTCCAACAGTGAAAACAGTAATCACACAACATTATTCGAATATAACATATACTAATAACTAGTAAAAACATAACTAAAAAGCTGTATTTAAGTGTGGTTGGTTGGTCAAGCTGTTATATTACCTTCTTCTATTTGAGTTCAGCAGTGAGATGGCTGACAGTGTTTCTATCTGTTGGTTTTGACTAGTGGGCGTTAAATGTGGGAACCAGAAGGCAAGGTCTGAAACTCTCTGTGCTGTCAGACAGCATGCATTCTTCTTTCTTTAACAACTTTTTTTTTATAGAAATCAGACAGACTTGACCTTGATCCCCTTTGTTAATGCATTTTTCTGTTTTAGATTTGAGAGAAGAATACCAACAGATTAAAAAAAAAAAATCGAAAAAAAAATCGACTCAATAAAAGATCTGGGAATAGGATCAGGACCCTGTCAACTTCGAACTTAGCCAGCATCCTCAGACAGAAAAGGTACTGCTGGCTTTTTTTCTTCTTCTTTTTTTTGGTGTTACATGTGGTAGTTTGGTACCTGTCCCGTCGTTGTTTATTATCTTCAATGCACCTGCAGTTGTGGCACTGACAATTTTGTTGTACGAATCTCTGTCCAATGACAATAAAGGTTTATCTTATATTTTATTGGTAGTTTCCCCAGTTGGAAATTGATTGATTAACTTAATTATCCCTTAAGGAAATTTTTTTTAAAAACAAGCCTGTTGATCAGAGCCTTTGTGGATGAGTTAAATCAGGCGACACTACCAAGCTGTTCCTGAGTCAGACAGGTCTTTGAAGAAAGAATTATCTCAGTTTGTTGTCGTTATTTATTATAGTTCATTAATTCCAAGGACAGAAAAAAGTAAAAAATTGCTAAATTTAGTATATTGTAGCAGTATATTTGGACACCTTGGAGACACACTCATTCTCTGAATACTTGGTAGAGTTTCTACAGTTTGTGTTTACATTTTACAGTGTGACATCATCGCTTTGTCGTTTTGTGTATTTTGTTCCTTTTGAAATCAGCAGACTGGCAGGAGGAAAATACACTGCACGCATTCTGCAAACTTCAGAAACCTGACACACTCAAGTGTTCTGTTTATTTTGGCAGCTCCTTTCGAGACACTGAAGAGGTTTTTTCTTGAGTGTAAAAAGATGAGTGATTTACCAATTCCTGATGAGCCGAGGAAGAGGAATACGAGGGGATGCTCTTCGTCATACCAACCATTCTCCTTTCTCCTGATGGCTAGAGAGTGCAGAAACAGATAGAGGGAGAAAGAAAGGGAGGACTATTATTTGAGTCATCTGCATTTGTTGACTTTGCTTTTGCACTAGGTATTCTGAGTTTCACCAGACTGAACCGAGTTGACCTGAGGGCGACGGGTATCCCAGAAACTATGAAGAAAGAGTGAGAGAGCAGGGATGAGAAAAGGGTCAAGACATTTGGTGGAGAGAAAAAAAAAAGACAGAAAAGAGAACACAGAAAAAGAGAGCAAGATGAGAGACCTCCAGAAAGCTACCCACGCTGCCTCTCTTCCCCCCTCAGTCAGTGGGGCCATTAGCCAGCAGTAATTGTGTTAGCCTCCCTGGCGCGGCCATGGCAAAATCAGTTTAGCATGGATCGCAGCCACACACACACACACACACACACACACACACACACACACACACACACACACACACACACACACACACACACACACACACACACACACACACACACACACACACACACACACACACACACACACACACACACGCTTAAAGAGGAGTGCCTACCCAACCCTGCAATCACCCCGGCAACTACACACACACACATACACAAAGACAAGATGATGAGGTGGATCGGAGGGGAGTAAAGAGTGTATTTGGCCCGTGGTTTCAGCCACTCAACGAAGAAGCAGACACTAGCACAAACTCATCCAAATCTGAAGCTGTTGAGAGGCCGGGGCCAAAACCAGAGCCATAGACGAGCAGGTTTTTGCCAAATGGGATCATAGCAATTTGGTGGCACGATAGCTTATGGGTTGCCTTGAGCAAAAAGGCATTGGGTTTGAATCCAAACTCCAGACTGGAGCCCTAATATGTGGGGTTCCAGCTGTTTTCCAGTGTTCTGAATCCAAAATACATACATTTTAGACTAATTTGACACACTAATTTGCTTGCTCATATGTATGTATGAGATTTTCTGTCTTTGTGTTAGTCTTGGGATAGACTGGCAATCTGTTCACATTGTCACAGTGTACCCCACCTTTAGGTGCGGAGTCTTCAGCCCCCAAATCAATTTGTGGATCTGTACTGACCGTGTCATTCAGGGAAGTTAGCATTTAAATCTTTATAAAGCTGGCACAAAAATGTCATCCATATGGGGTGTGGGAGTCCGCAAGGTCCTGTTTAACATTACATTTGTAGCTTTTCTTCATTTTTAGATAATGCACAACGGATATTACCTCTCATCTTGTTGCTTGAAGTTAATCAGAGTTAGTATCTTAACATTTTCACATATAAACCTGTATCAGCTTCACTGCAGACACAACATAAATGCTTCATGTTTTTTTGTCTTTAGAGATTTGAAATAGTCAACTGAATGATGCCATCAGCCCCTCCTATCAAACCAATGTTAATTTTAAACGAAAAAATAAGCACTAGGGGCCCCCGGATAGCTCATTTGGTAGAGCGGGCACCCATATATAGAGGCAGCGGCTGCAGGTTTGACTCTGACCTGCCGCTATTCGCTGCATGTTGTTCCCCCTCTCTCTTTCTCTCCCCTTTTATGTCTTCTGCTATCAAAATATAGGCTTCAAATGCCCCTCCACCCAAAAAAAACCACCTATACCAACAATACCCAACAATAAAACACTAGGGGCTGTTCCTCAGGCCAACTTTTCTTTGCCAATTAGCCTCAGAACATGCAACCATGCACACTAGAGACAGAAGGACGTAAGGATGTAAAGAATCAAGGAGGGAGTCTGCCTGTGGCTTCTACTTACCAACATTACATCTGAATTGTACATTAAAACAGTTAACACATCCAGTAGTAGTATTTCATATCATGAAATGAATCCTAATCTGTTTGAATCTGACAAGTGTCAATTAATTTGATTTATTCTTCTCAACTTATTGCCTTAAAAATTCTGGGTGCACAGGTCGTCAGAATAATTAACTCCAGTTAGCAACACTGGACGAGAGAACAAGCTTAACTAGCGCATCTGAGAGGTGTCAATTTCTTTCAAGTTATCGAGTGCAGCCAGAATTAAATAAGTGGCAGGATAACACTTTAGCGAAGTTGCTCAAAAGAACACAAAGGAACAAAAACAGTCAAAGAGGGTTCAACAACAGCTCCAGTGTGTCAAGGCATCTTTTACGCAGACGATGAGACCTTTCCTCCTCACTTATTGTGATCCAAGAGGCTCTGTGTGTGATACAGTGAAGCTGAAATACTTCACGACAGCCAGCAGATCCAAGTGTTAAACCAGCTACTAATAGCTGATAATCATAGAGAACAGATGCTTGGCAGGAAAAAAGGAGAGGCAGATTGAGGGAGGTAAAGAGATGACATGGTAGAGAGGGAAGTAGCAGGAGGAGGGAAGATAAGGGGAGGAAAGAGGAGTAGGGATGTAGAAGGAGATAAAGAGGGAAAAGAGAGAGGAGTGATGGAGATAAGGAGACAGAGAAACCAACGAGTGTGTCAGAGATGGACACAGAGATGAATAGTGACAAGAGGGGCTCCAAAGCTCCGTCTTCTTTATCAATAGCTGTGTGAATGACAGTGTAACCTTCTGTGTGTTTGTGTGTTTTAGCTGATTGAGACCGACTTTGACAGAAGGGCACATTGACATTTCTCAGAGGACCCTGACGACAACAAGGAAAGGAAAGAGACACAAAACAAAAAAGCTCTCTCTCTCTTTCTCTCTCTCTCACACACACACACACACACACACACACACACACACACACACACACGTGTGTTGGGCAGGTCTGGTTGGCTCTAACATGATTACAGAGGGATGATTCTCCTCAATAACTCTTAGCCCTGAGAGCTAAACCTGGATCAATCTAACCTCCTTCCTGTGTGTGTGTGTGTGTGTGTGTGTGTGTGTGTGTGTTTTGTTTGTGTGTGAGAGTGAATGTATCTTGCTGCAGGCCAGCTGTTTGTCACAAGGAGTTCAGTGGGAAACTGCCGTTTTGGAGACATGACAAAACACCAAATGGTCTGCATCAATCAATGGTGATAGATTTAAAATTGATAATCAACAATTTAAGTAATTTATCAATGGCTATTTCCTGCTTCTGAAATTTAAGGATTTGCTTTTTCTCCGATTTCTATAATTGTAAAATGAACATTTTCTCACTCAAATAACTCATGTAGCTCCCTCTTCTCTTTTTATCTGTCCATTCCTTTCTCATTGGTTAAATCCTTATCTCCAGTATGTCCGTTCTCCATCTCCTCATCTCTAAATCCCTATTTCCCCTCTCTGACTCTGTCACAGTTTGGCTAATTCCTGCTTGGCTCATCTCTGATAAAACTTAAAAAATATCACACACGCCAACAAGTATAAATGCACAGTAGATAACGTGTGTTTTTGTAAATATCTTTGCAATATCTTTGCCTCTTTTAGGCATCCCACATGTTCTCTTGCTCCCTTTCAGTGTGTGTGTGTGTGTGTGTGTGTGTGTGTGTGTGTGTGTGTGTGTGTGTAATATATTCACTGTAATGCTTCTCAGAAATCAATAAGCTGTTGCTTTATCAATGTGGCGACGTCTTCTATGGCTTTCAGGACAATTTGCCATGATAACAACAATCATCTATCACCTTGCCAAAGAAAACTACAACTCCCACGATCCCATTTTCTTTGAATGACTCCCAGCAGAACCTACTATATGCTGACACTTAATGCAACTATTGCTCAAATAGCATCACTGTTTGTATTTTGTTCCGTGAACATCTATAGTTTGTATTTTCATTGTTTCCTTATATTTATGCATAGTTTTTTTATGAAGTCAATCCAACTTGTTCTCCTCTTGGTTATCAACTCTGTAGTATTCACTCTCACAGAAACATCACAGATTATAATATCCACTTCTAGCTTTGGGAGTGAGTTGATTATTTTCACAAATCCGCCCAAGATCATAAAAATAACACACATCCTCTTCCTTTGCTGCAAATTCCTTTCTGAACACACACACACACTCTCTCTCTCTCTTTCTCTCATCTGTGGATCAATACATGGCCTCCATGGATGCCTGGTGTAATATCAACTCTTTACTGTCTGCTGTGTTATTGTGCTCTAACTCATCCTCCCTCCTCTTCTCTATGCATTACACTTGCTCTCTTTGTCTTTCTGTCATTTGCTACAAGCTTTCCGGTTTTCAGACACTTCTCTGCTATCTCCTCCCATCAGCGTTCCTCTCCTTTTTGTCTCCCCTTTCCTCCATTTGTTTTACCCCCGTCTCATGTCTTTGTCTCTTCCTGTCTTCATCACTTTGCCTGTCCATCCCTGATTCGTGTGTTTCGAGGAAGGGAGAGCTAGACTGCATAGCATGAAAGACTGATGATGGAAAGATGCAGAAGGTGGAGGCCACAAAATGGAAGTAGGAATGGACAGAAAGGTGAAGGAGAAAGAGTGGATGTGATGAAGATCAAGGGGGTAAAGAGAGAGAGAGAGCGAGAGAGAGAGAGAAAGAGAGAGAGAGAGATGGAGGGATATACTGGAGAGAAAAAGGAGGAGAGACAGAGAGGGGGAGGTGGGGGTCTGTAGTATGTCTCCTCTCTCTGTAATCGTGTTAACTGGCGGCTCCAAGCCTGGCCTCTTCAGCTGTCACACACACAAACACACACGCATGCACACAGCACCTGTGTATGCCTGACAGACAGCTCATTCATCACAATTAACCAATTACAGCCTCCGCCGGTCTGTCTGAACCCGCCTACTGCGGGAGGGAAGGGAGGACAGCAAGAGAGAGGAAAAGGAGGGACAAAACAGAAACATAAAAAGAAAAAAAAGCAATGTGGAAACAAGGCTGTGGCTTGGAAGCATGTATTTATGCGCACTTGTTGTTGTCTTTTTGTGATGGATGTCATTGTGTTTAGCTGCATATATCATGTTTTCTGTGTGTGTGTGTGTGTGTGTGTGTGTTTACCTGAGGCCACAGTATTGATGGCCCCCTCCTGTCCGATGATATGCTCCTTCAGCCTCCTCTCCAGGGGGAACCGCCGCCTCTCCTCCGCCTCCCGCCGAGCCTGCGCCTCCTGGAACTAGATGGAGGTAAAGAAGACAAACATACCCAAATCATATGAGACAGTCAATGAATCGAGGAAGTGAAGGAAGACTTATAAGAAAGTCAACTCTCCAGGGGAAAACCATGAGGACATTGCAGAGTTCGCAAGTCTGCCCCTAATCACTCCTCTTTCTTAATCATGTTTTCTTCTTTCCCACCCTTGCGTCGGCGCTCATCCCCACAACAAAGACACTGAAACAAGTAAAAGTGAGTGGCCAAACACGCCGTGACAATAAAGCTGTTTCTGCCCCTTTTTCCTATTAAAGGGTTGTGTTGTTTGTTCAGTCTCTTTACTACTCCCTTCCCTCCTTTCTCTGACACACATTTTCTGCTGATTTGATCTCCTTTCCACCTATCTTATCTTCCTCAACCCAATTTTTTTCTTTCGCTTCATTTTTACATATACCACCCCCTCAGTTTCTTTCTTTCTCGTAGCCACCCCATGACTTGTTCATCCTTCTCTCTTTGTCTTCTCAGACTCCAGGTTTTCACCCTGCAGAGGAGGCAGGCTCTTTATTCTCTCTCTCCATCTTGCTTAGATCTGGTCTGCTGTCAAACTGGTAGATAACTACGGGTAACTCAAGCTTTATTTAAGAAAACAGCTGACCCCACCTCTACTAATATACACCTGCGAAATACCAAGAGAGTCCCTGCAGTCAGCTGATTCTATAGCATTGTTCAGTTAAAGCTTAACCAAGCCTCAAGATCACCATCAGTTCCTAATTGAAATCCCATTTTAACAACTGGAAAAATACGGACTATCCAAGAAAATATTATACGAAGAACTGATTTTGTTTTTTGATTAAATCTTCTTATAAAATTTTTTATTTTATCAAGATTATACAATAACCTAACAAAATATGTATACAATATTTAAAGACAGCTTTACGTTTGTATGTTGAATTCCAGCTGATATCTAGTTCAATATAATATCTATATAAACAATATAATCCTACTTTACTCTTCATGTTCTAACCCCAGTTAACCTCAACCTGCGTTCACAACTCTAATGCTCAATATCACCTGTCACTCAGCCAGCAGACCTCCCGAGGAGTGTGTGTCTGTGTGCATGAAGGCAAGTAAATGACGCAGATGTCTGCAGAGTCAATAGTCCTTCAGTCATTCAGACACAGGCCACAGGAAATGACTACAGCAGTGAAAACATTTACGTGCACGGAAACTAATATTGTTTTAATTGCTTGCATACATTCTGCACAGCTTGGACGGAAGAACAAAATGAGAGTTTGTGCCTGTATGAGTGTGTCGTACCTTGCCCTCAAACTCCTGCAGTATTGTGCTCACTTCTCCCTCCTTAGCATAGGCCCGTGCTGTGTGTCCCAAACCATTGGTCTGCAGGGGGTTGGCACCTGTATGCAAGCACGCAACACACACACACACACACACACACACACACACACACACACACACACACACACACACACACACACACACACACACACACACACACACACACACACACACACACACACACACACACACACACACACACACACACACACACACACACACACACACACACACACACACACACACACACACACACACAAAAATCCAATTATTTGTAGCTACTCCTAAAACCTTGGAAACCGAACAAAATATTTGTTCCTATGTTTTGCTGTAAGTAATACAAGACACACACACATACCCTCATCAAGAGGGTCAAAACGTCGATGGAGGGAGGGTTAGGGGTGAGAGGTGACTTGGGTTCAGAGGTCACTGAGACTAACGGCAGTGAAGCAGGAAGACGATGCAATCTCCCTGTAGGGGTCTTCATATCTGCAACGCGTGCCAATAACACATGCTTTGACCCCAACACCCTGGACTACTATAAGATCTATACACACACTGCAGGTTGTCGCAGGTTGGGGGCCATTGAGGCAAACAAGCACACACTTCACACAGCAGGAGGGGTCAAACGGAATAACTATTTTGTTAGATGGATCTTTAAGGGGTTAGAGTACAAATGAGGGAGAACCATATTGTCACAAGTGTGCGTGTGAAGTGTGCCGGGACTTGTCAGTAAAGGTGGTTAGCGGTGCCTTCTGCCCTGACCTGTGCCACCAAACTCAACCCAGAGTCACCAACACAACACGTGCCACCACATAAACAAGGGAATGTTTCCATCATATAAAGACTCAGGTGTTTTGTCAGAACTAGTATGTATGTAGTATAAAAATGCACACAACTCCTGTATAATACAGGCGACCAACACTTAACATTATGCTCGGAATTCATAAAAGGTGAGTATTATTTCAGAACATGATGCAGCACTCCTTATTTGAGGATTTCTCTGGACTTGGTCGGACCTCATTGGCACCATTAGAAATTCAAATGGGTTTTGTGACAATCTTTGTTGATCTTAATATAATTTAAGGATCTTTTCACACCAGAAAGTCCGAACCAAGGTTTCCGTTTTTTTATTGCATTGCATCCGGTTAGTTTTGGTTTCACATTGCAATTATGGGAGCGAGCTAAAGAACTATAGAAGACATACATACATCTTCTCACCATCACCTACTTGCAGTTGATTGGTTTGGAGACATTGCTCTCCTGTCCGTCCTCTCTCACCCTCTTGGAAATAATTGTCAGTTTTTGTGAGTTTTTCTAACTGACGCTTTAGAAAGTCACTGGACCAAATGTCATTTAAACATTTTGTTTCCTTGCTATTCTTTGTTTACAGCCAGGGACTACAGATGAAAATTAGCTTATAGCTAACTGTGCTACTGCTAAAGAACTGTGCATTGTCCCTGTCATACAATACAAGAAGTACAGTAAATCAATTAGTTTGGTTTAGATCAAACTTTAAAAAGTCTGAAAGTCCTCAACAAGGTGTGTAGGTGTTAAAGGGCGCAAAGACACTACGGACACTCCAGCAGAATCATAGGAAAAACATGAAGTGACATGAAAACTGTCACTTTAACAAATGGGTGGGTTGGCAATGCTTTGAAATCTCTCTGTTATGAGAATATACAGCGGATATAAAAAGTCTAAACACCCCTGTTAAAATGCCAGGTTTTTGTGATAAAAATTAGAGAAAGATAAATCATGTCGGAACTTCCTCCACTTTTAATGTGACCTATAATGTGAACAATTCAATTGAAAAACAAACTGAAATCTTCGAGGTTGAAAAAGAAAAGAACAACCTTACAATAACCTGGTTGCATTAGTGTAAACACAGCTGTTTTCAGAATTAACTAATTGCATTCCAACTCATGTAAAATAGTAATTTCACACCTGCCATCATTTAAAGTGACTCTGATTAATCACAAATTAATTTCAGCTGTTCCAATAGATTTGCCTGACATTTTCTTAGTTCGTTCTTAGTTAGTAGTTAGAGGATCTCATTGTTGAAAGATTTCAGTCAGGAGAAGTGTAAAAAACAATTTCCAAAGCCGTAAATGTACCACTGAACACAGTGAAGACAACCATCATCAAGTGGAGAAAATATGGCACAACAGAGACATTACCAAGAACTCGACGTCCCTCCAAAATTGATGAAAAGAAGAAAACTGCTCAGGGAGGCTTCCAAGAGACCTACAGCAACATTAAAGGAGCTGCAGGAATTTACTGGAAGTACTGGATGTGTGCTACATGTGACAACAATCTCTCGTATTCTTCATATGAATGGACTTTGGGGTACGGTGGCAAGATGGAAGCCTTTTCTTACAAAAACAAACATCAAGTCTCCCAAAAGTATGTGGGAAAATGTGTTCTGGTCTGATGAAACCAAGGTTGAATGTTTTGACCATAACACCAAAGATATGTTTGGTTCAAAAGAACATCATACCCACAGTGAAGCATCAAGCTTTGGGGCTATTTTTCTTCAGCTGGAACTGGGGCCTTAGGGTGAAGGGAATTATGAACAGTTCCTAATACCAGGCAATTGTGACACAAAACCTTCTGGCCTCCGTTAGAAAGATAAAGGAGGATATTACGGTCTCCACTCTTCCTTTTCAGCTGATGAGAGTAGATATTTGTACAAAATCTGAAAATTATGCACAAAACCCCATTAGGGACCACTGCAGTGAATGTACAGGATGTTGAATGGTGCATTGAAAACCAGATAACTTGTCTACAGTTTCTTAAATGAAGACACCTTCATATTTTCTGAAAGTTTGACTGAAAAATAAAAGCTCCGGAGCTGGCCAAATATCTCATCCATTTTCACCCAAAGCACACATTCAAATCCACAAAAGCATGGTTTCACAAAGAGAAGGTGAAGGTTTTAGAATGGCCCAGCCAGAGCCCAGACCTGAATCTAATTGAACATCTGTGGGGGGATCTTAAGAGGGCTGTGCACAGGAGATGTCATCGCAATATGACCGATTTGGAGCGCTTTTGCAAAGAAGAATGGGCAAATGTTGCCACGTCAAGATGTGCCATGCTAATAGACTCCTACCCGAGTGCTGTAATAAAATCAAAGGTGCTTCAACAAAGTATTAGTTTAAGGGTGTGCACATTTATGCAACCAGGCTATTGTAAGTTTTTATTTATCCCCCTCAAAGATTTGACTTTGTTTTTCAATTAAATTGTTCAAATTATAGGTCACATTAAAAGGTGGAAAAGTTCTGACATGATCAATCTTTGTCTCATTTTTTTACATACACAAAATCCTGCCATTTTAACAGGGGCGTGTAGACTTTTTATATCAACGGTAAGATGATTAAAATAAATCACTGACAGATTGTGACAATACCAATATAAAGATATATTAAATGTGGGTCTTTTGAGAGTATATTAAGGTCTCCACTGTTCCTTTTCAGCTGATGAGAGCAGATATTTGTACAAAATCCGAAGATTATGCACAAAACCACATTAGCGACATATGTACAGGATGTTGAATGGTGCATTGAAAACCAGATAACTTGTCTGCCAATTTTCTGAGTGAGATACTGAATGTGTGTAATTATTACTGGAGCTGGTTGTTCCTATTGCTCTGAGCTCCGACCTGCAGAGACTAATAATCACTGTGGTGATTATCGATAAACCCCTAAATTTTGTGACCTCCTAACAAAGCTATTGATCCCTACAACAATACAACACTAACCCCACCCCAAAACATGAGGGAGGAAAGCAATAAAGTATTCACATCCACACACACATACATCCACACACACGACATAATAAATAGCATCATTTAGGGCTTTAATATCAGGCCAACCCTCTGGGCCATAGCACTTTATAACATGATCAACATTAACGACACTCACAGCAGACACACACACACCAGCTGAACATTTACACACACACACACACACACACACACACACACACACACACACACACACACACACACACACACACACACACACACACACACACACACACACACACACACACACACACACACACACACACACACACACAGGATCCCTTCATTAGGAGTGCTTTAGTTATGCCTATTAGGAGTCCCCTCCTCTTTCCTATTTCCTCCTCCCTCTCTTTCACTGCAGCTGGTGGGAAAGAGCCCCTGCTGGTCTTTGTGCGTGTGTCCTTGTATCTGTATTGTGTGTGCCTGTGAGCATGTGTGTCTCTTCTGGGTTCCTACCACCTATGGAGCCGTCCATTACTGAGTGCCTGTGGCCACGGGCCTGATGTGGAGCCTGGGGAGAAGCTAGAGAGCTTCCGCAGGTAGGGTTAGGGACTGTGGGGCGAGGAGAGGCCCGAGGGTGGGCCTGGAGACTGTGATGGATGGAGATGTGAGTCGAGGGCCAGCTAAGGCCAAAAGAGCAAAACCCACGGCTGGTAGCGTAACATGGACGCACACAAACACAAGGGAAATAACAAAGCATAGGATACACACAACTCCATCCACGCACATTGTGCACATACATGAAGGGAAGATGTCGGACGATCACTAGACACACACACACATACACACCTCCAAATCCACACAAATGTCCTGAAGCTGTGGCAGTTTATGAGATTTTTTGTGACGATGTAAAAAGAGATGGATTGTCCACAAAGAGGAAATAGATTAAAGAAAAATACGGTACAAACAACACAAGCTTTGTCAAAAATAATCAAATGCATTAAAAACTTCTATGAAAGTCTTTAATTGCGTCCCTATTTACACAGAATCACACACGTGCATGGACAGCAACGTGTTGGTGTTTGAGAGTGTGTGACGTCATGATTGTTATTGGCTGTGATGGTGGCGCCGAACCAGCAGCGACCCAGTCGGGCGAGCGAAAACCCACTCTGTCTTTAATCAGATTGACTTAAAAACATATGTTTCTTCTTTGTGAAATTTCTTACTGTTTTAATTCAAAAATGCATCTGCAGAACATTTGATCGAGTTAGACAAAGTGATTTGTTTAAGCGTACAGAGTGCTTACTGACGCATGGGTGAGACGGGAGAGACAGGCAGACAGAGATTTGGATGCACCATCCATCATAAACATAAACAAGACATTAATACTAGACCTGAGTGTGTGTGTGTGTGTGGGGGGGGAGGGGGGGGGGGGGGAAATGGTGGATGGGGTGTTTGATCCAAAAAAATGAAAAAAATAATATTTAGATTAAAAACGTATTAGCCTAAAATCCAACAACTTCAAATGTCCCCCCATGTTAAGATTCAAAAAGATATCTAAAGGATAAAAGCATGCATGAATATATGAATATTTTAAATGAAAGAAATGGAGACTGGAGTGCAAAAGCACACACATTCACTCACAAAGACATATACATAGAAATATATATACACACACACTCACAAAAGACACATGCATCCTGTGATTGTGGAGTTACCCCAAGGGCATGTTCTATGGAGAGGTCACAGTTCAACTAGGCCTAGCTTGTTTAAGAGCTGCACGCCAGAAGACTGAGGGGGATATTCTGCCCTGAGGCTCCATGAGAAAGAAAGAGAGAGAGTGTGTGTGTGTGTGTGTGTGTGTGTGTGTGTGTGTGTGTGTCGGTGGAGCTGAGTCAACGACAGGTGCGAGTGTAATGGAGGTGAATGGAGAGGGGGTATGAACAAGTGATCAATTTCAAATGAGCTTTGTAATACTGTTTATATTACTCGGGGGGTGGAAGCGTTAAGATGATGATACATGGAAAGCTTTTTAAAGCTGATGGAGACAACACTGCCTTTAGCTCCGAGGGCAAAATGAGAAAAATGTAGTTTGGATAGCACAGATTAAGGGGAAAGGAGCCTAGCATGTGTCGTGATAAAACGGGTACGCTTGAATTAGTCATTTGTTTCCCTAAATTAATAAATCGCACCCTAGAATGAGTCTTTATTGGACTATAATTAACAATAGAAACAATCTTATCCCATACAAGCAGGGTTTAGAAACACAAACTTGTGTATGTCCATGTGTCTCTGTGTGCAAAATCAAAATCACTCTATATTAACCCAAGTGGTCATTGTGTCAGAGGAATACTAACAGAGAAGTGTTTTTCCCAGATATTCAAAATGCTACAAAATCTGTTCAGGAAGAAATTATTTTACTTCTACATGTAATTGTTACAATTAGGGATTGGAAATGTAAAAGGGTCTCTATATGGCACCAAAAAAACTAACATGTTCTTGGCCTATGGGCTTGCAGTAACAAACATACAAACATAATGAAAACATAACCCCCTTGTTATTAAACCAGCAAAGTAACTGTCAATTAATTGTCAATTATTTAGCATTATCTAGCCTAAGAACAGATACATATATTCTGTTAAACCAATGGTACGTGTTCCTACCAGTGGACAATATAAATGAGTTCTGTTAGTTTGTTTTAGCTGAGACTGACAGAGTTCAGGTGACAGTTTCCCCTCATAAGGGCCGGACTTGGTTCATCCAAGCAGTGGGGGCAAAGATGCTCCATCCTCTTCCTCTCTTTGTTTGGGGATAGAGCATCTCAATACTATACAATCAAATGAGAAATATGAATGTTGAATATGAACAATAGTTCCTTCAGTTCCAATAGGGCCTTTGCCGCTTCGGCGCTCGGGCCCTAATGATCCTACTTTCATACCTCGGCTAAATATTTAGCTTGGAAAAAAGAGGCGATTTTTGGTCTTATTGTTAGAGAATACGCTCATACCACCATGATATAATACTGCAGACTATGTTTAAATATCTAGACCCTCAGACGTCCCTCATGGACCCTAAAGTGGGATTAGGGATGGTTGGGTGGGCTGTAACATACCGGCCTCCAGCAGCATGCGGACAGTGCGTGGATCATCAGCCAGTGTGGCGTAGTGAAGTGCTGTGCAACCACGGAAGCCGGCCCTGCTGCTGAGCCTGCTGCTGAATTCATCCTCTCTGGACACGAGAACTGTAGGGACGGACAGAGAGCAATACATGGACAGATGAGAATGATTAGAACAAAAGACTGCTTTTTCTTTTGCAAAAGACGCCCTAGTTGGCAGAACAAAGACAGACAAAATACCTTGTGGGAACGTTTGTAAAAGGTTTTACTAAATTTCCAATTCGAGAATGAGTTAAGTCTCAAAATGGATTTGACAAAACACACTAGTTCCCCAAACATTGGAAATAGTGTAAGCACAACTCCAATATGAGAAGCAACCAGTGAACTTTGTGCAGCTGAGAAGATGAGTATGATGAATTAACAAACATCTTAAACTGGTCATGTTTGAGCCTTTAATAACTTTCTTTAATCTATTCACAGTCAATGGTGAGGCACCAGAAAGTGTGACAATGATAACATTGCAGACTACAAAATTGTCTTTCCTGTTTCTAGATTTGAAAGAGTTGTTCATTTTCACAGATTTAAGCTCAACTGCTCGACATGATAGGAATAATGGGAGTTGTGTTTTAGGGTCTCCTTTGCTGGGCTCCTTATTAATAATAGAGATAGTCTATCATTCTCTCCTTACTTCTCTTTTTCATAAGTAGACTCATCTCATGCCACTCCTCCATCATGCATTTTTATTTTTTCCGCCTCCTTCCTCTCCTCCTCGGTATGCATCAATTCATTTCATCACTCGCACCCACTTTCTCTATCCAAATAACTTTGTCTCATCCGTTTCCTGACTTCCTCGCCTCTCCCTCCCTTATCATCCCACCCATTTCCTTCAATCCCTCTCTTCCTCTATAAATCTTTTTCCTTCTCCTCCATTTTTAACCTCTCCTTCCTTCCCTTCATCCATCGTTTCTTCTTACACACCTCTTTCCGTTATCCCCCCGTACTTCACTGCCTTCCTCCTTTGATTTTTACTTCCTTCATCAGTCTTTCCCTTCCTCCATCCATCCCACTCTTTTTCTCCATCTCTCCGACAGTTTCTTTCTGCAGTGTGTGTGTGTGTGTGTGTGAGAGAGAGAGAGAGAGGGAGAGACAGGGCGGGATAATCATAGCTAACCCAATAAAGCGTCGCACAGGCCCCCCTAGCCCATCCATCAGCTTGCGTCTGGGAAACGCTTCCCCGCGCTACGCCGGCCCCACGTGGACCTAAACCTGACAGCCATATAAATGTCTGCAATATACATATCCCATATAAATATGTCTGCAGAACCCAAACACACAAACTGGGGGGGGGGTATATTGTCTTTGTGTTTGTGCAGCTCAGAAGACATACAAATAAAACACACACTACTTGTCACAGAACATACAGCATAAATAATAAAGAAGAAATTAAACATGTACATAAATGCAAATCTTTATGCAACAATAATATCTGGTTTACCATTTTGGATTCATATATGTAATATAGCAACAACACAAAAACACACAGTAGCAAAGTGGTTTGTCTTTCACCTTCCAGTGAGTGGATGCCTTTCTCCCGTGAGGTGTCGTAAACGTTGTTGAAGTGATCTCCGCTGTTTGGGTCGGCACCAGCTTCCAACAGAACCTTCACCACACTGGAAAACACAGTCACACATTTAAATATGTGTAATAATCCCGACTACAATCTGTGTTCTATAAATGCACAAGTGCACACAAACCAAGCCTTTCCACAGTAATAAGTCTGTTTTTACAGCCAACACTGCTTAAAGATGTAATCACTATGAATAAAAATCTTCTAACACACAATATGTACATTTACATTTGTTATGTCAAGATATATCATGATATGTCATTTTATTTCTGCGAATTTAATTAAGAAATGGTTTATAGTTTCTCGTTTTTGGTTAATCCAGTGGATTAAAAACAAAAGTTCTTCATCACATTTATGCAAAAATATTTTCAATCCAACATTGTGATAAAGCAGCTTTCTCACTTAAAACAGTGCCTGCCCACAACGGCCTCATAAAACCAAAGATATCAAGCTACCTCGGTTTAATCATC
This sequence comes from Etheostoma cragini, assembly GCF_013103735.1. Classification (NCBI taxonomy): domain Eukaryota; kingdom Metazoa; phylum Chordata; class Actinopteri; order Perciformes; family Percidae; genus Etheostoma; species Etheostoma cragini. The sequence goes on from NC_048409.1 coordinate 16,649,985, forward strand.
TCACAGTGTCTTGTCAAATTGCCAAATCTAATTAAGCCATACTATTTTCTAAAAACACAGGCGAGCATGTGTCACGGCACCTAAATATGTAGTCAGGTTACAGGAAGTAGACTGGTAGACTTCATGTCATCAAACATAACCTTGACCCTTAAACAAAGTTTCTACCATCCTCAAAGCTTGAGCAAACAGCCTGATGTATGCAGATATAAATATGTAATTCCTCAATTAACCACGACCCTTCCACCTGATTTACTTCCATCTCTAGTCTTTCCCATTATGGTGGATACACTTGAATTGCTGCATCTCCTCCTTCTCTCCTTCACTACTCATTGGTCTGCTTTGTAACATGTACATATGTGTACATTGAAGGGGCAAGGGTCGGGCCTGTTTCCGGCGCTGGGGGGGCGGGGGGGGGACACACAACTGTGTGTAGCCCTTCATTGGAGCGTACCGCCTTATAGAACAAACACGAGTACCTCGGCAACACCACTGACTGTGACCCAACGGACATTCCAGGTACCGTCTCTCCGTCTACAGAACACACTCGCTTTACATTTACCACCATGAACGTGTGCAGTGGCTCTGACATTGAGACACAGACATGCACATGAATGCACACAAAATGTAGTCTGCTAGTCTGTGCCCACTGTGAGCGAGAACGAGGGCGATGGCCGAAACATGAACCCTGCCAATACGCTGCCGGCTGCCATTAAACCTGTGGCTGTGTAATGCAGCCTGGGAGGGAGTGATGGATCATTTGCAGCTAAATGGTTATGGCAGGAGGCCTGGTTTAAATGAAGCAAAAATCACTATTCATAGGAGGATGAGGTGGACTCCTTTTTTTTTTTAAAGTAACTAGACTTGACAACGTAACAGGCTACAGGTCCCCTTTAGGAAGACCTGTGCTCTTAATGAGTATTTACAAAAGATACAAACTCAGAAATAACTGATATAACCCCCCAGTCAAGTTAAAGTCAAGGAGGGAAACTAAAGTAACAGTAACATACAGTAAATACTTGGTTTTAAAGGAATATCTGAAACAGTAAAAAAAAAAAAAAAAAAAAGTGAAATATTTGAAGCATTTTTCAATACATGGAATTAGGGATGCAACAAACATTTTTTTATTTTCACTGAAGATGAATCTGCTAATTTTTTCTGAGATTAATTTCTCTAAAAATTGTGTCAAAAATTTGTGAATGAGGCCCATTGCAATTTTGCAGAGCTTGGGGTGTTGGATCCAAATCGCTTGTTTCATTTGACCATCAGTCTAAACTAGTAGATAGCATAAAGAAAAGCTTCTATCAAATCTTCACATTTGAGATACTGGAATCCACATATAGCGTGCATGTTTGCTCAAAAATGACTGAAACGGTCGAAGGATAATCAAAATAGTCAGTGACTAATTTATCAAATAATCGTTGGGGCACCAGTACAGGCTCAGAAATCATAGTCAAGTGTACCATCCAAACAAATGACTGCAGTCTATAAGTAAAAAAAAAAAAAAATTGCCCTCATCTCCTTAAAAACCATTCAAATCTTTGCAGACTTTGGTATGTGCCATCACTTCAGAACATCCATGTTCCTGTGGGAGAGCGAGGCTGAGAACAGCCTGGCCAGGTCTTTGTGTCTGACCTTGCTGAGGGGGTATAAAGGACTATCGGGGGGTCCCCTTTGTTACTGTATCACTGTGGCCGGGGGCGGCAGGGGGGCCGTGACCCACAGGGGGCTCTCCTCTCACCCTTGCAAGCACTTCTACAAACACATGGAAGCATCCTCCGAGGCACAAACAGACGCACACAAACTCAAACTGTGGCTGGTCACACGAGGCTGGGCAGGACTGTGTGAAGAAATTAGATGTCTGAAAAGGGTTAATGGCATCAGAGAGGTAAACACGAAGAGGGCTAAAGAGAGAAAAACTGCAGAGAGGAGGAGGAGGAGCGGATGAAAGGAGGAAAGTGTAGCTAAAAAGATGAAAGGAGATTTAATTATACAGGAAAGTGCTAAAACTAATGAGCTTTTGAAAACAGTTGATAGTTTTACTAATCAACTGCTGATAAAGTGGCTAACTTTATTTGGGACATTTAGGGGGAAGAGTCACCGCACTAATTTGAGGCCAAACTAAAGGCATGCAGAGGTTAATTAGGTTAAAGTCCCATTTTAAAAGGTGTGGCCCCTAGAGGCTCCCTAATACAATCTTATACAGTATGAAACCAATGTGATCTGTAAATTAGAACATCATTTTACTTTCATAGCTAAACTGAGACTAAATGTGCGTCATTTAAAGGAGCAAGTTAGCGTCTGACTTTACACCATCGTCTCACACTTTTTTGCCAGTGTTGTGTCCATTACCTCCGTGGCTGTCTGAGTGGCACAAAACATTTTTGCTCAAGTCATCTTCTTCCCTCCACCCATGCTTTTACATTTTATTTTTTTGCAACTTTATCCTTCATTTCTTTGCCAAATCCCATTCACGTAATAATAAGAGCATCACCCCTGGAAATGAGGAGCAGTCAGCATCTGGCTTGAGAACCTTTCAACAGATGCTTAAAACTTGGACCAGTTTAAAGGATGTTCTCCCTGCTATCCTACCGTCCCGCGCTTGTATCAAAAGCTTGAAATAATGACCACTATTCACTTAACAAGCCGGTGCTGGGGTTGGTAGATTTAACCGTTCAGGTCGGGCTGAGGTTTGCCAGCAGGTGACTGGTGTTACTGCTGCGGGCTGGTGTTAGTTTCCCCATCATGCCCTGGAGGGAAGACAGGAAATGGCCATATCCGTCTGTCCTATGCCATAATAGACACCCGAGACGAACTGACCATCCATGTCTCGGACCACCTGGCCCAGACGCTGGACCTCACTTGACCTTATCTCACTTGCTGCACACCTGGGGTCAGATAGATGCCACGAAGACAGGTTCACTGCACTTCATCAGTTAAACAACCTGATTGGTCAAAATGTGATTTAATTAAGATGCGTTTTTTCCAAGAATTTTCTTTATAGATGTATTTACTTCCAAGGGATCTCTCCTCTGATGCTCTTTCTAAAGTTTTGTTTTTCCTTCTTCCAGCGAGGGTTGGAAGGACAGTGGGTGTCATATGTTGTACAGGTTGTAAAGCCCAATGAGGCAAATTTTTGATATTGGGCTAAATAAATAAAATGGACTTGACCTTGCCATGCTGACTTAAATGGTTCCAATTGCTCAGAGCGGAGTGTGTTTGTTCCCATCACCATCAATGAAAGGCATATAGTGTATTTAAGGTGCATGGTCATCATGTAGTCCAAACAACATAAAGTGCATTTCTTTGTCCAGAAGTCCAACGTGTGAAACGTGTGAGACTGATCCCATTTGAAGTATTTAAGAACCCTAATTATTAGATTGCACCCACTTAAGCCTCTCTGTATTCCTCCATGGTGAAGTTCATGTCCAACTTTCAACAGTTATTACTCGCTTTATTATTGCATGATAGCTATGTAGCTGGCAAATTAAAAAAGGAATAAGCGATCCCTCATTTCCAGTACTGTATTCTTTTAAAATTACTACAGTGTACGCATAAAAAAAAAAACATTACATGAAAAGTCATTTATGTGGTTTTAATGTGACACAGGGTACAATACCCTTGGAGTTTCTTGTTTATATTATCAGTGCCCACTTGAGGGAAACATGTTTTAGTGTACTAAGAAGAGTACATGTAAGAAACAAATATATAGTCACTGATTCCGTCACTGAACCAGGCTGCTTACCATCACAATCATGTTGTATTGTGACCAAATTATGGAATATTTTACCAAAGAGCTCTCTATTGATTTTCACCACTAATCAATCAAGCTAATCCCAGTCCCAATACCAAAACCCCACTCCACATCTAAACTATTCTCTTCTCTCTTTCCCAACGAGCCACTCGTCCTCCTCGTTCCATCATCCTGCCGCTTTCCCTCGTTTCGTCCCCCTCCCTCCCTCCATCCCATTAAGTCACTCAGCCGACAGGTCGGAACGGTCAACAGGCGTTACACTCGGCTGAGCGCTCATTGTGCACGTGAATGTGGCGAGGGAGGGATGGAAGGAGAGAAAGAGAGATAGAGATGAGTATTGTGTGTTAAAGAGTGCAAATAGTGGGCCGGGCCCTGCGCCTCCCTGATTTAGCCCCACATCAAAGCTAAGCAAACACACGCCCCCAAATGTCTCACCCTTAAGTCTTACACACACACACCCCTCTACTCCACCCCTGATTTCCTCACAACAGGCGCACCTCGACCCCTGAACACCAAAAAGGCTGCCTGGTGGACGTTCCACCTAGAAACAGTCAGACGACTCCACAGCTTCATCTGAAATAGCACTGCGGTGAAATCTTCTGTCTTTTGAAAAACAGTTATCACTTCTGGTCCAGGAAAATATAAATACAGTGTGTGTGTGTGTGTGTGTGTGAGTGGGAGGGGGTTATTGAACAACAATAAGAGCCATGCTGACATTCTAGCTACAGGCTAGACCTTGTTCATGAGTAATGTTCCCTGTGTTTTCACTTAACGGCTGCAAATAAAGTTGTGTGTGACTGAGTAATAGGCAGTTGGCCTGTAAGATATTTGGTATAAACTCCCCTTGTCGGTCTGTGTGTGTATTTTTGTGCGTGCAACCACACATGCATCCTCACTTGCGTGCGTGTGGATATGAGCGTGTGTGTGTGAGACATGTGTGACGGATGTGTGTGAACCGATGTTCTGTCTTCCCTGCAGCAGTGACGGCTCACTGGGGGGTTGGAAGACGGGATTAAACACAGAGGAGTGTCACTGCTTCGCTGAGTTATAGCACTCATAACACACACACAAACACAAGGCGGTGTCACACTCACACCAAAAGCAGTGCATACAGACATAAACATACGTACAACCAAATTTGTATCAAAAAAACACATTAGATACATCAATGTTACACACCACAAAAAAAAATCACTAAGCACACATCATGTACATATGCAGACGTACTGTAGCTTAAACATCACCATAAACTGAAATAATCAAAGCATATGATCATATTTGTGCCTGAGGATGAGTTACAGACCAGACTGCGACTAGAAGAGTAGGCAACTATCAATTATCAACAAATATGGATTGAGTATTGTCTATAAAATGATCATTGTGATCATGTCTTAGTGCCCAATCTGACATCTACAAATCACTTATTTTGTTTAAGAATATAAAAGAGGTCTTATTTACAATCATGTGGAAGAAGCAAATGATCCCATTTTTCTTGATAAATGACAAACTATGAACTGAAAAATGGTCCAAAAAAAATTCATAAAGAAAGTGCTTCATCACTTCACTTCAACAACTTTGTAGAAATATTTGTATTAGAACACATTACTACAAAATATAGAAAATAAATGATCAAAACTTTGAAATTAACACAAATGATACACTTCAGCAGAAACACTACATTACGCACAGTAAGAAAATCAAACTTTAACTTGGCCCACATTTGCAACATTAATTCAAATTATCTTAAGTACTCTAAGAGGGATCACCTGTAACCCTAAGATTTATTGTGAGCAGTAAGTAAGACTTTTAAGCCATTTTCACATTCAAATGTTATCGTATGCTTCTCACAGGCACAGGGGGCCCTTAAACAAAAAAAGGGACGACACAGGAAGAAAAAAAACACTGTAAATTGGATTTGGCCCGGTCTTAACCTCGGCCCCTCTCTGTGCTGTGTGTGTGTTCTGGGGGCCAGGAGGCTAATTTAATTTGTTGGACAGAGAGATGGGGGAACGAGTAAAGGCCGTCTGTCGGTCTGAAAGTCACACTTCGCACTACTGAAGACCTACTATAGCAACTAGAGCAGGGACATGGATGACATATGCTCGCACACTAACTCATGCAGACAGATGCGTGCTACCCAGACACTACATTACTGTTACATATGCTCACCAGGGAGGGCATCTCAGAACTGTAAAACACATCATTGATTCAGTGGGTTCAGTTGGATAAAAACACACACAGACCTGTGCTGTCGGTTGATGGCAGCCACCATGAGAGCGGTCCAACCCAGACGGTGACGGTGGTTAGGGTCAACCCCCTCTTTAACCAGCCTGATGTTGGAAAAAAAGGAAAAGAAAAGTGGTAAAAATTTAAGATCAACATATAGTAGAGGGTGTCTGAATGTGTCCATATGGTCTTGGTATAAATACACACATACGGAGATATAATGATGCTAAAATAAACTGTGTGTTTGACCCACCACCATGAAACCAGCTTATGATATCTTAGTCTTTATCTGAAGCCGCACACACTTGTTCATTGACCAGTTAATGTGTCTGTATGTGTAAGCCAGGTGTGTGTTGGGGTTTTTTGCTCGAGGGTGTGACACCAGGTACTAGAGTGGCACGGTCCGTGTGTGTGTGTATGTGTGCGATCCGTCTGTCGTCTCAAATGCTCAGCAGACAGACAGTGTGTGTTTACAGTCAACATCGTGGCCTCTGGCTCCGTTTTCACTGCCTGGTCTGCATGCAGCATCAGGGTTTGGGCAGAGAGAAAGGCTCACCACTTCAGCTACATCTGAGATTGTCAGGGTGCAGTACGGATTCAGTCAAACTGAGAAGCTCTTAGTGCCTTCATTTTACCAGAAGGCAAAGTTAAAGAAGGCAGAAGTCAGAGCTCGTGTATTTCACAAATACATACGCTGTGCACTGTGCTCCATGAGAAGGGTTTCAGTCAAGCAAGTCAAACATCTAAATGAGAGGTGTCATCTCTACACACAGAGGTGTCATCTCTACACACAGAGGTGACACTATGCTTACAGTACCATTTAAGCCATTTTTGGTTATTTGCTGTAAGGCTGCACAGTACGACGAAAATATATAATTGCAATTGCGATCTGATTCATGACATTGGAGGGAATAATAATTTTTCTATCATTCTTATTTTCATTGAAAAATATCAAAAACATACATATTAAACAAACATACATATTAAACAAACAAAACAAACAAAAGTTTTTCCTTTAGCCTGTAGGATATAATTTGTAGGCCAGGATGTGTCTGCAGTAGGGCTGTAATCGGGCCTTAAAAGCCCGACAAGTACATTTTGATTGACCGCTTTTTAAAAGCCTGAACCCGTTTACAGCCCAACATTATTCAAATGTGCGCACGCACACAGCCCTTTTGCCTTTTGTCAAGAATGAGTCATTTATACATTTCTTAACATCTTTTTTCATGACTAACGTTGTTTGCCGGTGCAACCAAAATGTAATCGTCAGAGGAGTGCACGCCCGAGTCAGGCCCGAGCCTGTGTAAAATGATAGAAATCAAGACCAAACCCAACGGGACCCAAAGGGTTCGGCCTTAATTTCTATTCGGGCAAAGATCTTCAGAATCAGAAATACTTCGGCTCTAGTCTGCAGCACCACAATACTTCATTCAGAATGGTTTGACACATATTTTGCCGTTAAAAATATAGCACCCCCCTGGGGATTGGATAATGCACTAGTTGCGATTAATTGTGCAGCCCTAATTTGCTGTACAGGTGTTTGACTGATGTATCTGGCAAACCTGCCCTTTAGTAAAACTTGGATATTGTCCAGCCAAAGTTGCCATACCAATATGTCAAAGACAGACAACAGAGCATCAACAATATGGGTAAATCCTGAAATGAAACAGGTATACCACCCAAAGAAAATCTTTAATATGGGTTTTACTGTGAGCTATGGGATCACAGAGGCAAAATGCTGTTTCATAAGCTAGGCTGCAATTAAACTGGAATGAGGATCTAAACTATTCTTGCAAATTACATTTTCAAATCTGAAAATACTGAATACGAGCACAACATATGAACTAACAGGAGCTTCCATGCCTACATTCTCAACATCTTTATTAGCCTACTTCAACCCTTCTCAGTGGAACTTGCTTTTTATGATCAAGCCAGGGTCACATGATGGCACATTAACTTTTTACGCACTTTTCAATGTTAAACTGTTAACTCAAAATTACATCGTGATTCACCACAGTTGTAGCACAACTGCTTTTATCAAATGAAAACGAGACCACCACTCACTCCACTGCCTCTCAGCAGACACACCCCCCCCCCCCCCCCCCCCCCCCCCCCCCCCCCCCAACACTCTACCACTTCTATAAACTAAACCAAAGCACTTAACACATCTGTGATCTGCTGACTGTCTCCCTGCACTCTCACCTACACCATCTGCCACATGGGAACACAGGTAACCCAAGCCAGCAAATGGGAGACATACATGGATAAACCCATGCACTCATATACACTGACAAATACCAACAACACACTATATACACACAAGCACTGATTTAACACACATTAACATGATTAATGCACAGAGGTGAGCGGCATGACTGAAAGCAGGGAATCCAACTATTTACCAATGTAAGGCACCATGAGTGTTACTGTATGTAACCAAAAGGCACTAATATATTAATTTCAGGCTCTTTGGTATTGCGTCCAAAGCTAAACTTCTCCACCAAATTTTAGAATCATGTCCCTGTGACTAGTTTGTACACTTGTATCTGTTTTCATAGTGCTCAACATTTGTAATGCAATAGTATCAGCAGAAGCAAACACACGCACGCGCGCACACACACACACACACACACACACACACGCACACACACGCACAGTCCACTCCTTCCACCTGGTGGCTGTTGGTGGTACAACAACTACAAGTGATACAGCTGTTTTCATAACTGCAGATGGTCCTAGCTGTTCGAGAAACTGGCCTCAGCAGATAATGTTGTGATAATTCACAACATCAAAGAGCAGAAGACGATGGATAATTTACAAGAGCAGTGAGGACAAAAAAAAAATACCTCACCATAAACTAACAATATCTCACAGGAGAAGAACGGCTCTCTACTTTCTACTTATTGCTAACAGGCAGCACGCTGGCCCAACGGTTAGTACTGTGGCCTCACAGGAGGAAGATACCAGGTTCAAACCCTGGTCGTCCCAGACCTTTCTGTGTAGAGCTTGCGTGGGTTTTCCCCACCACTGAAAATATGTTCTCCTCCCTCTCTACCAAGCTGATGTCGTAAGGCAGGTGGGTGCTACACATTGGTGGTGTTAGAAGGTTTGAGTGTCTATGATTAAGCGCTATATGAATGTAATGAATTATTATTATTATTATGTTGACAGTGACATTATACTGCAAAGATCACTGGGGACGGAACAAGTTATGATGTCCTTATTCAAGTAAATAGAGTTAAATGTAGTGCAAATTGAGATAGCATACATTAATTTATCACACTAGTCGCCTCAATACCTTGATGTGTATATAATATTAAACATTAGTGGCAGGGGATTTGGTTTCTGACTAAATTTAAATTTAGCACAGCCACATTTGCATAATTTAACAACTACATATTACAAAACAATATCTGATAAGTCATGGTATTAGTGATATTACATCAATATAACAACCCTGTACTAATTCTCAACTCATTTTACCTTAAAAAATAGAGATAACAGGAATTGCTGTATCTTTCTAAATTTGAGCTAACAATAACAAATCCATCTAGGTAGTTTCTCTGTTCATTATAAACCATGAATACTATGGCTCCACCTCAGCCGTCAATTTTAACTAAAATTCATCTAGCCTAATGGATGTGTCCACAAATTGAGCTTTGTCCAAAGCATCCTAAATTACAGATTCAGCTCAAAACCATTTGTTGGTATTTTTTATCCTCACACAGTCCACTGCCATCATGACATATTAAAGGTAGTATTTGCTGTTCTCTAGCACCATGACTAGACTATTGACAATGGCCATGTCACATAAATTTAACATCTACAACACTGTTACTATACTTAGTAGCCTCCTTGAATCTTGTGGAGTGTGTGTATGTTACCTGGTCACATCTTCAGAGTTATTGGTCCTTGCTGCCTCCAGAAGTCCATCACCTTGTTATTGCAATAACAGAAACAGAAAACATTACTCAAGAAGAATAAACTCAAATACATATTAGCAAATTAGGGATATGACTGTTTTGTTTTTTTAAGTCAAATCCAACTTAATTGACAATTATGAAAATGTTTATGTATTTTGTGAAAATGTGCAAAGGTTGCTGGCCCCCAACATTATCTATATACAATAATATGTAGAGTTCCTGATTACTAATAGACAAAAAATATATACTAAGTCAGACAACACAATGACTGATGGCTGACAACGTCTACCTTTGTTATCAGAATCTTTCTTCAGGCATAACGCCACGGCTGCAGCAGACAGCACACCGGCAGAAGCCACTCCTGCCCGGCTGGCTCCTCCACCTGTCCTCCGGCCATCACCTCCGTCCCGCTGGCCGCTCTCCTCCCAGTACTGATGATTGTTCCGCCCTCTGCTGGCCAAAGCCGCCCATGAGCCGCGGCGGTTCTCCAGGTTGGACAGCCATCTAGGGGCGAGATGGTGGTACTGCACCGCCTGTTTCACACTGGTACCAGCGGTCTCCTCGGCTAAAATCCCCTTTCTAGAGACCCGAGAGGTGGACACGATGGGGTTGCGGTGCATCTCTGCCGGTGTCTCGCGGATGCTCTGGCATGCGGCCCCGCTTGCGCTGGTCTGGAGCACGCGGCTGCACGGTGACAGGCTGCGCGACCTTCGGGCAATTAGCCTGGTGGGAACGGATGATAACATGGCGATAAACTCACCAAAAACAAAGCAGGTGATGAAACCTTAAGGCTCGCAGTAATTCCAGAGGGAAACGGAGACCCTACGGTCCGGGGACACCGCGTTGACTCCGATGTAACAGCAGTTATACCTCAATTTCCAGGCCGCTTCTTACAACCATGGGGACGATAACAACCGCTTCGATCACCTCATCGTAACGTGGATGTCACCAGAACGGGTGATGCATTTTGGGAAATGTTGTTTTACTGGAAACTTCTGTGTCATGTGCTTTATGGCGAGATATGTATATGTTACATACTTCCGTATTCGCTTAAACCAAGTTAAAACAGACGTTTTTGTTAAATTTTCGTATATAAAATCGTCAACGTCAAACTGCTTTAAGGTACACAAGACGGATTAAAATAAATAAAAAAAAAATAAAAAGTTAGATCCTCCTTTGGGCATGCGTGATGTTGCCTAGCGCTAACAAACCACTTTTGAACTAATACCATGGACTGTATACTAACGGTATGAGTAATAGGCTACTGCCCTGCATTCTAATCAGTAAGCTACAATATAAAACAGCTGCTGAATATTACGCTGTTTGGCAAATATATTTTGGGATGATGCCACAGTTGTTCGGGATGATGCCACAGTTGGTCTTCAGTTTCACATCATTTGATACCTGGGAACAGAACAGGGAACTCACAGTGGCACACATTTTGTTGAAAGAAGCAGTTGTTTTGTCATGGACTTTTCCTTTGATGATTCATCATGGCCGCCAGATGGCACCAAAGCACATTGCTGTTGTAGCCTACACAGGCTGTTGCAAGCAAATGTCATCATCTTTATCAAATCTTCAGTTTCAGACAGTTTAGTAAGAGAATGGCTGGATAAATAAGTTATCCTCATCTGATGAGGCAAATGACAACAATTCTAGATAGGTTACCAAAAAAAAAAATTTAAATTAAAACTTAAAATCATTGAAGTAAAAAGTAACAATGTTGAAAATGCCCTTTACTCGTGATTGAAATACAATCCAAGCAAAACCATTTGGATATATACAAGAGTGGGCTTCAATTTGTTGAATAGATGAGTATGTTGAGTGCTGAGCCAATAGCACTGCACTTGCACTGCTGGCAAAAAGGCTTGACGTATATGTTTGTTATGTAATTTATTTTTAAACTCACTATTGATCTCAACAACAATTGGATTATGTGATAGCTGATATTTGTGTCTTAAGAAAGTCAGCTGCCCAGCTGCACGGACCAGAATGGGGAAAACACAGGGGAAACTAATTTAGCTAACAATGATTGGGTTCTACTAAATTCCCCTGGAGACATTTTTAATCAACCTGCAAAAAGAAACTAGTCAAAAAATCCACTAACGTTAATTGTATTGAAATAACATCACAAAAGGACTGCATTGACAACTCATTTGAAAGCAAGACGGGCTTCTTCATATTTAAGATTTGACTGACATTTTACTTGATGAGCACCAGCAGTCTTTCTTTTTTTTTGGCAATTGCTTTGTGAATAAATATTACTAACCCAAATCATAGAGCACTCTTGTTTATCTTTTTGTTTCCCCCAAATAAATCACATTCACATTTTGACTTGTCAAATCATTGGTATAATTAATAGCAATAACCACGGCTCTGTTCTAAAGAATTGCATTGTAATGCAGATATTAGTAATGTTTTTGACTAGCCCGGTTTTTACCAGGTCAAAATGTCTGTCACTTTTACTGAAGTTTCAATCCATATTTTTCCCATGGTCATATGGTAACCTCCAGCAGTCCCCCCCAGTTTAGGAAGCACTGTTGTAGAATAAGTGAATAGTTGTGGGATATTTTATGTTCTAAAAAGGACAATGTAATGCTCTATTCCTCCTGGTGATAAAAGTCTCCTCTCACTCACCTGTCTAAAGTTGTCAGAGATCAGGGTCAGCAAAGGAAAAGTTGGTGCTATTACAGGGTTTTTATTCACCCTGTTTATTCGAAAGACAGTTTTAATAACGAAAAAGCTGTATGGCACATGTGCAAAGAAAGAGAGTAAAAGTCCATGTCACATAATGGCAAGGTTAGTCTGTGATGGGTTTAGCACTTTGGCTACACTGCAGTGTGAATGTTGTGGTTGACATGTCAACCATCACAAAATGGATTCATTTCAGCGCATTTAAAAAAGGAAATGGCGTTGCCTGCACTTTTTTTTAATATCTACACAAACATACATGTGTGATTCTTAGAAGAAAATGTCAGGTGCACTTCAAAATATTGGGCCTCAAGATGTCGTGAGAACACCCACAGATCAAATTGAGTGAAGGAGGTCGATAATGGCTTTACACATTCAGAGTTGAAAGGAGGGGGAGCAATGGAACAGAACGACACGAGAGACTGACCGAAAAAAAGATGGATGCAGACAAGCATGTAGATGGTTGGCCCTATAAACAGAACAACAGTGACACTTACGGACGTAGCTGCAGGGAATTAAAATTTAGGGCTATATTGTTCTCAGTATGCGAGTTTATAACTTCTTGTAACTGACAATTCCAGCAATGAACAGTTTATAAGAAAACATCCCCGAAAGACAGGTGACGACTTCCTAACACTTTAACTATGTCTAGACTGTAAAAAGATATGTAACAGTCTATGACTTTAACACGTCAGTCAACAAGAGCCAGGCGCGCCCCCGCTGCTGCAACTAGTTTGCAAAAAGGTTCGCGAGTATGGCATTATAGCGCGGGTTGCGTTCAAATACTGTCGGGAATGTGGCTCTAAATACAAATAGAGTAACCACACAGGAGAAAACCGTAGAAAACAATATAGGATTAATACATAAAGCTTATTATCCCTAACAAAAAAGTCCAGGAACCCTGGAGGAAATCCCATGCAGGATTACTGTAAGAAAGAAAGAATTCTGAATCCCACAGGATCATGGTCAAAATATCCAGTAGATTTTCCTATAGGTCCCCAGTCATTAAATTCGTGCAGGTCACAGTCCTTCACAATTTTTGTGCAGGAAATGTAAGGATTTCAGCAAGGAATATATTTGTACATGTATGTACCTGTATATCTATGATATTCATAAATGTGTACTGGAAAATAAAGTTTGGGTGGCCAGTCACCACAAACTGTGCTTTTGACCTGCAATTCCAGGGTCAACAGGTAGGCCATTTTTGACAATGAAAAATGTACCAGCTCGTGAGCTTGTTCTTGAACTTTCACTACAGATCTGCTTCCAAAGTGTGTGCTATTCACCTAGCTAGCTAGCTGTTGGCAGGTTTATCTTTCCTCAAGCTCTAACGGTAAGCTCTAGCCTAACGTTACTATAAGTAGCTACCGGAAGAATTGTGTTTGAAGACAGCTGTAGGCCTATTTAACGTTAATTGGATGAATTTCATACACGATATCCTGTCTCATTAACAAAATAGGCTTAGCAAATTTAGCATAAACTGGATTAGGTTAGGTTCCCAAAATGTTGTCGATTAAAGTGAACCATGTAGTTAGTCTTGCTTTAAGTTGTATTCCCAGTTTGTGGTTTCACATAAATGATAACTGGTGTGTTCTATTGCAAAAATGTTGATCATTTTTGGGATTAATAAGTTAATTAGCAGCGTTTAAGCTAAAACAAAATATCGCTCCATAGACATTTTTGTTGAACTCAAAACAAAACCGCCAGGACCAACAATGTGACTCAGTTTTTGGCTGCTGTGTGTTTTTTAAAAAGGTTTATTCAGGCCTAAAATAGGCATAACAGGCTAATGTATCGCAAGTTTTAATTCAGATAGGCCCTAGCAACATAGCGTTTTAAAGCAAGATGTCTGAAATCGTTAGCAAAAGCGTTAACTAGTAAAAGAAAACAACAACAAATAAATTCCTTAAAATTCTCCTTGCTTTATTTATTTCTAATCTAAAGACGATAAAAGAAACAACATTTCTAAAAGGTAGAGGCTGAGAGTTTTACGAGGAGCACCTAAAGGCAACACAGGGGAGGCGTTTCCATCGTAGCCGTGCCTGCGTCGCCTGCCTGCCTACACAGCTCAGCCTGACTTCGC
>NC_048409.1:16664691-16691380 GCF_013103735.1 Etheostoma cragini
CCCCCCCCCCCCCCCCCCCCCCCCTCTCCCTCCACCTCTTCTTCCTCTAATTTCTCGCCGCATCTCCTCCACCACCTGCGACGCAACGATGGAGAGCCGCTGCAAATGATTAGAAGCTCACGGAAGACCATAATTGATAGAAAGAAAAAGAAAGACACGCAGAGGGGAAGCCAGATAACGTTAACGGGGGAGATAGACGAGCGGAACCAGAAACATATGGCTTGTCTGAAGAGCGGCTGTTTCTGAGGACTGCTGAAACTTATTCAACCACCGTGATCAACTAAAAGGCACATTTAATTCATCCATGTCGTTGTTTGACACTTAATTGCCATATAATTGTGTGCCGTCACCTGTGAGGCTGTGCTTCATCTGTTTGATTCTAGTTTGTGCGGGCTATATTGCGGTTGTTTCACCTCCCCTAACGCGCACACAAATACACGCACACCGATAATCACAAGACGCGGCGCAGCCTACAAAAGCTTCTTGCAAAGAGGAAATTTAATTAGACGAGTTATTTCCACAGAAGAGTAGGTCAAGCGTGGCTGGCTATCTGCTTCCCTTCATTTCCCCTGCTCATCGTGTCTCCTCTGGGCCCAACAGGAGTCTCGTAGACCCCTCTCTTCTCCCACCTCCCCCACCCTGCGGTAACAAGCCATGTCTGGACAGACTGTGACCATCCCGGACGACCGGGCGTTCGCCAGCTTCAAGGTGGAGTGCCTGTGCGAGGAAGGCTGGAGTATGAGCCACAATAAGGGTGGCATCACGGTGTGGACCCAGGGTCTGGAGGAGGGGAAGCCCATCCACAAAATGAAGGTGAGACTGTTAAACTCCGCAGGTATGAAACAGAAGATAGGGGAATCCCCTAGAATATGTTAAAATACAACAAAGCATTCAGTGGATTTGTAGCCTAGATACTCACTTTCTATGGGAGGGGAAAAGCAGACTGATTTATAATCCAATTGGCTGGGAAGGGCTTTTTCTAAATTCCCATATGATTGAAACTGCTGACATGCTTTAACCTCTGCTTCTTGCTGCATGCTAGTTGCAGAAGCTTCTCCAACCCACTAACAGAATATCGCTTTTCCAACAAATGGATTTAGATGACACAGCATTGACACAGCATACTATATGTTGTCCCTTTTGTTGGCACACAAACAATGGGTTTTGTTATTAGTCCCAGCATGATGCTAACTGTGGAACTGTAAAGCCTGCAGTGTGTAACTTTTATTTGTACATCCTGTTTTCGATTTACTTATGTTTTTAAGTGTGAACAGTGATGGGGTTGTGAATTTATGCCTGATACACACTATAAGAAATCACCCGGGACAAAGCCAAGTGAGGGCCTCTGGAGGCAGGTTTAATTCTCTGGAGATAGCGTTATCCTCTGCCAGTGAAACTATTTTCAAGTCTCTCTTCCCAAAAGCATATAAGGTAGTGTTGAGTATATTATGTTTGGTTGCTTAGTTGACTTCTGTGGAGTTGGTTTTGCATACAGTTTGTCATTTAACACAGCACAGGGAAGTAAACAAAAGCTGAAATAATGCAACAGACAAAAGAACTGACTACGGCTGAAAACGATATTCAACTAGCTACGTTATTTTGGGCTCTGATAACTGTTGGTTAATCGTCATTATTTGTGGATATTTATTAACTAAAGTATTAACCAGTCTCGGAACTGCCTGCAGTTTGACATTACTACAGTAACACAAGGTGCAGTAGTTAAGGAGCAAATGTAGTAGTTCCTGATCAGTATTTAAGTAAGGTAAATAACGTGACCGACATGTACTTGATAAGCAAACTTTGTTATCTAGTCAAATAGCAGTCGTGGCAGTTTGACTCAAATGTGAGTGTTTGTCTTGGGAGTCGATGTGGAGGCGTCATCAGGAGAGGGATGCCACTTTAAGCATTGATAATGCTTTGTTAGTGTTGTGGGGAAAAAAACTAATTCAGCATATTTGTGAATATATATATATATATATATATATATATATATATATATATATATATATATATATTTTCTATAAAAACATACATGAACAAGAATAGATAATTTAAGAATTAGTATGCACATGCATGTTAAGACACGAGGTGACAGGTTAATACAACTTCCAGCTCCTTTTCTAATTGTAGTTAAGAAGGTCTTTAAGATCATCAGTTATTTGAAGAAATGAAGTGTTAAGTGCAAGTCATGATGTAATCGGTTGGCTCAGGTGATCTGTCTCACCTTTTTAACTGGCGGATGCTTTCCTTTTAACAGAGAAAGTGTATGAATACCTATTGACAGTAAAATAATGCTAAGATCACATAAAAACGTACATAGCCTAACTGGTGAAAGCTTTTCATCCAAACAATGTGGACGGTGTGACTTATTCTGCATCCAGCCCCCCAATCTAGCAGCAACTGGGCAGTTTTTGGTGTGTTGCATCCACGTTTTCAACCTTTTACAGTCCTGAAAGATCTGATTACTGAAACTACTTACTTGCGTGCGTGTGTGTGCTTTTCTGCTGGTGTATCCGGGTCTGAGGAGCATAAGCCACCAGGTGTTTACTTTGTTAAATAAAGAGGTGTGTGTGTGTGTGTGTGTGTGTGTGTGTGTGTGTGTGTGTGTGTGTGTGTGTGTGTGTGTGTGTGTGTGTGTGTGTGTGTGTGTGTGTGTTTCTGTGTGTGTGTGTTTCTGTGTGTGTGTGTAGTAGGTGGGCCCAGGGGCCACAGCAGTAGGGGATTTTCCCAGCCTATCTAATTGTATCCTATATCCTTGTACCTGTATGTGTGTAGAGGTTAAGGACAGGTGTGTTTCCTCAGGACAGCTCTGCAAACAGACACACAAATTTGGAGTTTCAGTGGGGTTATTGTCTGCTTATCTTTATGTAAATACGACTGTTACAGGAGCTCTATTTGGCATGGTACATCATTCTTTATCTCTTGTTTTCCACTTAGTCTTACACAGTCAATCTGTAACTCATTTAATCCTTACTCTGACATTGCACAAGTTTATTTATCCATTTTCACTAAATGATTGCGTGCGTGTGTGTGTGTATGTGTGTGAATACAGAAGTTGGTGGGTATGGCTTAGGCTCATAGATAGGTGTAAGTGTAGGGGCATTAGAGATGCCACAGATACAGCTTTTCTATTTATAGACAAAATAAAAGCGTGCATCTTTGCTGATGCACCTAGAATGATTAATGTGACTGTCAATAATCTTCTCTCTTCCTGTTTCCCTCTTCACTATAGTAACAATAGCACTAAAGAAAAAAATGATCTTTCCAAATCAAAAGAGAGGGAAAACACTGGCAATCGTAATCATTATGGATCTACTTTTATTATCATCAGCCGCGTTATCGTCATAATCATTGCCACAGCCATATGCATCAATAATACATTTTGTATCACATGACTCCACACTCACTGCACAATGCGTGGGTGTCTGTTAGTATGTGGTTTTTGTTTACTTTAGTAGTTTGAGAAACTGTCAGACTGCGTCTCGGCTGGGTTTACTCCTCCCCCCCCCCCGGGAGAGAAGGATTCGGGTGAGACAGGGAATATGGGAGCATCTTAGATGTAATATATACTGTGTGTGTATATTGCATTTACTTTTACGAGCCCAATGCATTAAAAACGCTACTACGTTCTTCTGTGAGTTTTAAACAGACTATAAAATAGGTTATAAAGTGCTGCAATGCTCTCCCTTCTATTCATTGAAGCCTCTATGTTTACAAGCTTGTGGGGATGTGCACTGTGCTTTAGGTGCCGAAAAAAAATCTGTTTGGTTAAAATTATCGAGTAAATGTCCTTAGTTTTCGTCTTTGTCAATGTCTTTCATAGAGCAAATAACTTTTTATCTTTCCGACCTTGACATTTCCCGTAGACGTGTATAGTTTCCGACTGGGAACCCAGAAATTCCGACATTCAATGTAAAATTGAACACAACAAACAGTCCGTGCCCCTCGCTTGGCATCATGGCGGTACCAAAAGTCGGAAGAAAGCGGCAGAGTAGTATTTGATCACGCCTATACTCGAATAATATTACCCCTAGGCTCGCCTATACTCTAGAATCTGGTGATGCAATACGTAACTATCCTTCTGTTTCATATGATAGATAATAGACTCGCACAGCCAATGAGACAGACGCTGTTTTGAGAGGACTCATAGGAGTGTTCTCTATAATGCACAAACACCTGCTGTGTTTACTTGATATTTGCCGTGCGCAAAATATATTGTGACAGAGCACGCCCCGGACACAACCGGTGAGAAGCCACCTCTGCGTCAGTGACATGAGGCGGGGGAAAAAGAATCTTTGGTGTAAAGGAGGGATTTGGCTGTAAGGTGGCTGCGCTCCCGTCCCCTCTAATGGGGAGGCAGGACGAAGAAACCGTCAGTGCACATAAGTCACTCATTCTCTTGGCTGACGTTAGGCCAAGGAGAAGCGCTGTCTTTTGTGACAGCATTCTTGGAGAAGCTTGTGCCAGAGGCTCAAAGGGGGCTTCCCCAGAGCCAGAGTACCAGAGCTAGGTCCCATTGGGGGGGTCAGGGGTCAAACAGCCGGTTCTTGTGCCTGACCCCCTTAAAAAAACACCACGAGGACGGTTTTTGCCCCTAAAAAAGTTTTTTTAGGGGCAAAAACCGTCCTCTCACCGTAGCCTTCGTGGCAGGATGAGTTGGCTACTGCGTATGGTTTGACTGTGGACAGAGCCAAATCATTGTCCACCAGAGTTTGGAGATACGGCAACACAAGAGGCAGGGGGCAAGATGTGGGATCCGCCTCCCTCTCTGTGCAGACCAGCGCCCTGCATACCATGCTGTAGTAGATGGAGCGCTAGAGCCCTAGAAGGTGTGCACCAAGGCAGGGGGAAAGCCCAATCTCTGTAGGCATTCCCGCTCAGCAACAAGCCCCACAGCCTCTGGGTTATCACCCCCGGGTGACAGATCACGCCGTTTTGCTGTGATAGGGCTGCCACAGGATTTAGCCATTCGTGGTGAATGGGGTTGAGTTGTTGGCAATGAAACCACCTCTGGATTTTCCTCATGTGGAGGAGCCCCAGGGGAACCACTGTCTGTCCGGCAGACATCATGCCCAGAAGGCCCATCACTGACAGTGCTGACACTATGGCGTGTGGTGTGAAGTGGGACAACAGAGAGGTCAGAGCGTCCCATCATGATGATCAGATAAACTATTGATTGTGCGGGGACCAGAGCGCTCTTTGGCCAATTTATGACAAAACCCAGCGTTTGCAAGTGCTGCAGAACCTCCATAGTCTTCAGCCGCACCTGTTGGCCAGGATGAGCAGATCGTCCAGATAGAAAAAGGACTCTGATGCCCCTCTTCCGCAGCGGCTGGAGCGCCGTTTCTATGCACTTGGAAAAAGTGGGGGGAGCCAGTGAGTACCCGAACAGCAGGCGGTTGAACTGGAAACAGGCCCTTTGGAAAGAGAAGCGCAGGAATTTCATGTGCCTGGGAATAATTTGGATGTGAAAGCAAACCCCGTTCAGATCCACAGACGTAAACATTTCGTGGTGGTGCACAAATGCCTGATGGTTAGCATGTGGGATGAGCGCTCCGTGATGTATTAATTGAATTGTGAGGTCGAGGATGGGGCGCATCCTGCCTGACTTCTTTGTTGTGGGAAAGTATAAAATAGAGAATAAAATCCCTCGTTCTCCTGCCCAGGAGGGACGTGGGAAATAAGCCTGCTCGTCAGCAACCCTTCTAGCTCTGACGTCATTGCGTCTGACTCTGCTGGAGACGACACCGTTTTCTCCAACACGCCCACGAGGCGGGGGTGAGGCGAACTGGAGTGTGTAACCCCGTGTTATTAGCTTTGACATCCATGAGTCCGTGTGTGTCAAGCCGACCCATGCTGTGATGCACTCTGAGAGCGGGTGCGCGCATGTCTGAGTGTTGTTCACCAACATGGCAAGCAAGGAGCGCAGAGCCCATCTCGGCGCTGAGTGAGACGAGTGATCTGGTTGCCCGGCCCATGGTAGGGCTCCTCCACAAACGGCTGACGCTCTGTGAAGTGCGGCAAGAGTGAGGCCCGTGAATAGGGCGGCTCCAGAGCATAGACATCCCCACTCAAAAGACCACAAGCGGGGGCTGGCAGCGTTATTCCTCTCAGCTCTGCCGCCTTTTTGATAATCTCCATAAGATCCGCAAAAAGAGCCTTAGCGGTGGGGGTTGGAGCCGACTGAGGCACTAAGGAAGGCCTCTCAAGCGGTGCCCCGGCCGTTTGGGAGATCGCAGTCTCAAGGCCCAATCCTCCCAGGGGAAAGGAGGGAAAGCTGATAACTGAGGCGCTGTCCGAGAGCACCAAGCCAGCAGACTTGGGCTCATCGACTACGCCGTCCTCCAGCGGTTCCAGGGTGTTTCCGCATTCCCGTCTGTCTGCCCAGCTGCCATCCCCTTCCCCGCTAGTCTTGCAAACTAGAAAAGCTTCCGAGCTTCCAGAGCCTTGCAGGCATGAACGGCACCGAGGCAGACCCCGCAGGGATGGAGGTTCGGCGGCACAATGTAGCTGTTCCGGCAGGAGGGCCAGACACTAGTAGCGGTTGACATTTTTGAACTTGTCTTCATACTGCTTGCTTGAAGAAAAAGTGGAAGATGAGCAATGGATCTGCTCTATTTATATACAGTATCTGCGGACGCAGTTGAGGCCCGTGCTGGATGCAAGGACGGAAAATAAAGATCTTCACGACTGCGCATTTGCAAACGGGTGAACCCAGTTGCGTAGCTCTTAGAGGGCGAAGGACAACATTTTTACTAACGTGGGTTAATATGTGGATTAATACTGGGATGTCTAAACAACTGTGTGAGTTGATTGACGTAAAAAAGTTCACCACTTTACTCAAACCAAAGTTTAAACACCTGCTGATGTCTGTCTTCTTTAGTTGGTTGGCTGTTTAGGTTTCTCTCTTGGAACACGTCAAGCACATTCGGCACTCACTGCGGCGTCTTTTGTTTACATACAGTATCTGTGCTCATCATCATATGTACATTGTTTGTACTGGTGTGATTGTTGAATACATTGTGAATACATATTTCTAAAATTGTGTAATGTTTTTGTTGAGCTATTATTGCACAAAACATTTTCTGACCTTTTCGAATCCCCCGACAAGTAACCCCTATTAGAAAAAAGACTAAAACTAAACTAAAACTAAGCATTTTCAAAAAATAAAAACTAAACTAAACTAAAATGAGTATTGAACTATTATAGTATATTCAGTAACTGAATTTGAAAACAAAAAGTTGTGCAGGCCTAGTTTGATGTGCAGGGGTCAGAGTTAATTGGGTGTTCTGAGTGCAGTGGGCGCAGTGTAGACTCAGACCAGGCATGAAGACAAGACTCACCAAACCACACGCACACATATTGGTTGTGTACCTACTTGTCTGGCTTTTTGTCTCCCTCCACCTCTGCTTTATCTCTCTGAACTCTCTTTCACCCTCCTCTCTCTATCTCCATCTCCTTGCTTCATTTGTTGACTTCACTGAATTAGTGTGTAATAGAATTATTCACATGTGTACTTGGCTGAATGGATGTCTTCATTCTGCACTGGATGTCTTTTGCTCCCTATACAGTTCTCCTATGTCTCCTTTTCATTTAGTTTTCCTTCTTCTTCCTACTCCTGTTTCAGTTTGCCTGTGGATACAATACATCCATTATTCTCCCTGGTCTTTTCTGACCTACAAGTCTTTGTTTACGCACACGCACACCAAATATGAGACCTTACTGATACTGGCGTACTGTCATTATTTACTTACGGTTGCCTTCTGTAGAAATGACAGATTTGCAGTATTTGTTCTTTCTGCTGAGGTATATCAACAAACTTGGCTTTGGCACAGTTATTGTACACTTTATTTAAAAAACCTTCCTTAATAAGCAGAGCGGTCAGCAGTAATCATCATGCATTCTCTGTATTGGCTTTGTTGTTTTCCTGTAATGTCAATCTGCAGCCATAGCCCCATTATGCCCCTCACAAACACTCACAGAATAATTTCTGGGTAATAACAGAATATTTGTAAAAGTGCTAACCGTTGTCTTTAATGGAGAGGCATTGCATTAGTTTAGGCACAGCAGTATCATATTACTTTGCAAACAGTAATCACATGTGAACAGTCAACGAGCTAATATGAGCTTTGTATTTAGATTGTGTCTAATACTCGGCCCACCTCATGTATTAAATTGCGAAGGACGAACCACTAGAAACACCTCCCAATGTAAGGTAGTCCAGTAGAACACCACCTTTTTACTTGGACCTCAGTATAATAACAATTGAATTTACACATTTCTGACAATATCAACTAAAACATTCAGGGCGTCATAAAAATAGACTGTGGCAGTAACTGTATTTACAGGTGTATATTGTAGTCTTGTGTAGACATTTGGTGCGTGACTCGCGTGTCCCACCGCATGTCCCTCATCTTCCGCTCTCTGTATGTTGCTGTTTATAAAATCCCATCACCTTGGAAAACAACATCAAACTTCAATCTAGCAATTTACAAGCTGAAATAGGCAAGTTTTGTAGACAATTTGGATCGTCCAGTAAGACAGGCCTGCTTTTGTCTATTGGGAAATTACTGTAAAGACTTACAAAGAATATGTTACAGCATTTACTAACTGGGACGTTTTGGGACCGATTGGTGAAGATTGATATGGACATATGCGATATGGAAGTATGCATGGTGATACAGTGTTAAGAGCAAAACCATGTTTAACCATGTATACAGCTAATTTAAATATCCGCGTTTGGGGTGCAAGATATATCAACTCAATATCGTTATCGAAATATATCAAAAGTGTCGCAATAAGTATGCAATATTTTGCATTATGGTTTAACTTGTTATGAATCTATTTTGATGCATTTTCCCGTAACTTTTGTAATTTTATGTTTAAAATATCCAAATTAATATCGATATGGCAACATTTATGTATCACAATATCACATTTTGTCAATATTGTCAGTTAACTTAATTCAATATTGCACGCTGCGTTTTCTTTTATGTTGTGCAAATGTTCCCACAAAACAGGCTGCTTCCTGAGACCAGTTTGCAAGGCCACCATCGCTGCGTCCGGAGTTCAGCGCCGCCCACGATTGTGATTGGATAAAAGAAATGCAAACAATTTTTCCTATTCTAGAGTATGTGTGGTGGAACCAGATCTCACCCCACACCGCTGTGGAGATAAGTCGGGCAATTGAAGACTGACGTGGGCGCTGAGTGTACGCTGTAAATATAATGTGTATATATTTGTTGATCACATGTAGCTTTAGCTGTCAGATAAATTGAGTAGAAGTATAAAGATGCATAAAATGGAAATACTTAAGTAAATTAAGTAGTCTAGCAGGACTTTTTCTGATTCTTGTTCATATTATGAGTATTAGTATCTGACCAGTGTACCTCCTAAACAGAACCATAACATCGCTCCTATGATGCCCTTGATTAAAATAATGAAGAGGTTAGACCAGGTGATCCCCTGTGCCACATTTATATGTTGAATATGGTATTTTGTTTTTAGTTTTAATTTCCTTGTTTTTGGTGAGAGGTGTGTGAAGGGGGGAATGGCATTCCAATTCAGCACTTTCAATTTCTTTTGTTACAAAGTCTGGCAGGCTGTAAAGCCCTCTGAAATGTGAAAGGGCTAGGCTATGAAAACGGAATTGATTAAAACCACAGCAACCAGTGAGCATAGCGCTCACATACAGTTCACAAGGGGATATGGTTGTACATGTCCAAATTTGGATTTAAAGGTAGTAAAATAATAGTTCTTAAACAAGTAGGTTGGAAGCCAAAATGGGAAGTTTAGAGTTATAATAATATCTGGGCCCAGGACATTCCATTTCACTTAATTTGGGTCTTTCTGAAATGGTGACTTTTCAGTGAGTCGGTTTGTATCATTACTAAACAATTGTCAGCATGCTAACATGCCAAACTAAGATTGTAAACATGGTAAACTTTATACCCGCTTAACTGCACCATCACTGTATTGCCAGAGCATGTGAGCATACTGATGTTAGCACTGTTTTGCCTAAATACAGACTCACAGATCTGCTAGCATGGTTCTAGACCCTTAGTCATGTTAATATGAGTTTTATTTTTTTAATTTTTTTATTAAGCATTTGTGGATTTAAAATCTGAATGAACACTTCAGATAACACATTTTTAGTGCATATTTTGTGCGGTTACACCCAAGGGAGCTGTACAGCCAAATGTAGAGTAAAGTTGGTGATCATTCTCTTAAACAAAGCCCTCAGGGAACATTGGAAAGATGGTGTTGCCGATTGAGTTTCAACCCTTCTGGACTGATTTCTAATGGGAGTGAAAATCAGTTGGGACAGACAACCCCCCCTTGGTCCATTTCTCATTTATTACTCTTCTCTCACTCTTTCTTTGAGTCTCTCATCCTCCAATGCCCTGTCCTTCTTTGTTTTTTGTTGTTGTTAAGATATATTCCCCTTGGCAATTGTAACTGTAGTAACAGCTTTCCTCGAGGGCCGCAGGCCTCTTTTTACATGGGGTTTATGTACATTGCCATCTACTCCTGTGGAGCTGACCCAGGCAGTGTTTCATTAATACCCTATATCAACAAGTATGGCTGTATGAACAATGATGTCCTAGAGTTATAGAAATGTACACTGTGTGTCCGTGATCTTTAAAAAAATGCACCTGCTATAGACCCATTGACAGACTGTGTGTGTGTGTGTGTGCACACACAATTGTGTTGTTTTCCATTTTAGCTCCAGTAATGACTCATCTTCGGTCAATAGCCTGTCTTTTCATTCTCTCCAAACTTTCTATTTGTCTTTCTCTCTCTCTCACTCACTCACACACACAGACACACACACACACTGTCTCTTTCTCTGCTTTCTGATACTTTCTGACCAACTGATGTTGAATTGTTTACATGTCAGTAGCCTGTTGTATGTGTGTGTGTGTTTTTTTCAAACTCGTGTGTGTGTGCAGGATCCCTCAACACTTGTGTTAACACACATCCTCTTATTTTATTTGTTCTGTTTGCACATCAGATTAAGTATGGATGTTAAATTTTGTTTGAATTTTTTTTTGGTTTAGTTTGTTTCACACCCACCTTTGCATGAAAAGTAACAAACTTTGCAGCTCCCCTCAACACCACAGTACTTTACTGTTAATTAGTTTCATTAAAATTTAATGGATTCTCCTACTTCATGGCTTTCATTGGATAGAGCTCTGAAAGGTTTTTGCAACATCAGTGCAATAGCAGATGCTATGTGTGGTAATCTAAATACATCTGGTTTAGTCCATGATCCATTAAGTTAGCTGGGCGCGTTTTCTCAATTGCCTAAAAATGAACACTCCGTCTCTCTTTCTGTCTCTCTTTATCACAGTGTCGGATGGTGTGTAAGGACGTGTCGGCCGAGACCATGTACGACGTTCTCCACGACATTGAATACAGAAAGAAATGGGACACAAACGTCATTGAGACCTTTGATATCGGGAAACTTACCGTCAATGCGGATGTTGGTTACTACTCATGTATGTTACACACTTAAATGTAAACAAGCATTCATTTGTCACTAATATGGTTTGGGGTTGTAAAGGGAAGCAGATACACATACATAGTGCACATTGATCTATAGGACAATGTTTTGTTGATCAGATTTATATTGTGTGTTAACAGGGAAGTGTCCAAGTCCTCTTCGGAACCGCGATGTCATCACTCTTCGCTCCTGGCTGGCAATGGGGAAAGATTACATCATCATGAACTACTCTGTCAAACATGCCGTGAGTTCACACACACACACACACACACATATGCATACACACATACAGGGCTTATACATGCTCAGCTGGGGCCCTGCTGATTCCCCCTTGATATAACTCTGTGCACATGCTCAAAGGTGCATTGTAAAACAAATGGCCTGTTTTTGAAATGAGTGCACATTTGTTAAGCCGACATGAACGTTCATCCAAGCTTAACAACCCCCAAGCTTAAGGGGGTTATTCTGTATGAAATTAAATCCCTAATTTTGTGTGTGTGTGTGTGTGTGTGTGTGTGTGCATGCGTGCGATTTAAAACAACCACTGCATCCAGAAACTAAAGAGAGTTTGGCATCTTTTCAAGAGAACTTAACCCCATACCTCCAGCCCTTGTTGCTTTTACCTTGGAAAACCGATGGCACTTGTTCGGTTTAAGTGTTGGGTAGTTAACTTGATTCAGTTAAACACATTGGGTTTTAGGTTCAGCTTCCAATGGTGCTCATTAGGAACCTGAGTAATTTGAAGGCCAAAGTTCCAGTAAAACAAACTGATTAGAGAATGCTGAGACCTACGTGAGTGAGTTTCGGTTTGGAATAAAGCCCAAAACGTCAGCCTTTACTTTGGATGTATTTCTCGTTCGACAGGAAGAAGAGGAAAAAATAAATAAATGTTCGATTAATCTGTCTGGTTTATAAAATTTCAGAAAATAGTAAAAAATGCCTTTTCCCCACCGCTTCTGAACCAAAATATATTCAGTTTACTACAACTTAAGACAAGGAAAAGCAAAACATCCTCTCAATTGAGGAGCTGGAACCAGATAATGTTTGGCAGAAAAATTGCTGAAAAATTACTTATTTGATAAATCTATTATCAAAATAGTTGCTAGTTTGTTTTCTGACAATCAACTACTTAGTTTACTAAGGAAGTTTTTAACTTGGACTTCCTGCAATCTGTCTTCCTGTCTTGTTTCTGTTTCTTCTGTCTATGTTGCGTTTCTGTCTGTCCCTCGCTCTCTCTGTTTCTGTTTCTCACTTTTGCCTTACCAGTATGTTTACAAAAGGATAAGACGTTTCATGTGACACTTAGTTGTTGACTTCCTTCTCCTTTTCCGCATTCCTACATTAATACGTTTAAGTGTGTGTGTGTGTGCGTGTGTTTTTTGCCCAGGTCACTCTGTTTGAGCCATTACAACACTTTGCTTTATTTATATACTAAGTTGGTTATGTTTATTAATCTGCAGTTTTATGTGTGAGCACTGGGTGGGGCATAGCTGGGGAAGGCATAAAGGTAATCAGCCAGAGAAACACAGGTGTGTGAAAAAATGCAGCTTTTCTCTGTCAGTCGTGTCATGTTTTTTTTTTTAATTTTTATTTTATTTAATTTCTCAAGAATGCCTTACTCATGAAAAGACATCAAATACAACAGAGGATAAAAACACAAAATCCAGGACTTATTTCCATTGTGGTCCTCAACACATCAGGACAAGAAAAGACACTTAGAGTTTGAATTGTTTGACAAGGAAAATGAATGGAACTAAACCCGAAATGAAATTAAATAAAATGGACTAAAGCTTGTGCGACATGGAACAGGACTTTAAGGAAAATAACTGGCTCCTCACGTGTAGTTCTGGGCTGATTTCTCTCCTTTCTTGGGATCATTGAGACCCCACAAGGTGAGATCTTGACAGTCATGTTTAGCTTCTTCTATTTTCTAATGATTGCTCCAACAGTGGACCTTTTTTCACCAAGCTGCGTGGCAATTTCCCCGTAATCTTTTCCAGCCTTGTGGAGGTGGAAAAGTTTGTCTCTAGTGTCTTTGGAGAGCTCTTTGGTCTTGGCCATGTTAGTAGTTAGATTCTTATTGATTGTATAGGGTGGACAGGTGTCTTTATGCAGCTAACTACCTCAAACAGGTATATCTAATTTAGGATAATAAATGAAGAGGAGGTGGACATTTTGAAGGCAGACTAATAGGTCTTTGAGGGTCAGAATTCTAGCTGATAGACAGGTGATCAAATACTTATTTGCAGCTGTATCATACAAATAAATAGTAAAAAAATCATACATTGTGATCTCTGGATTCTTTTTTTTAGATTATGTCTCTCACAGGGGACATGCACCTATGATGACAATTTCAGACCCCTCCATGATTTCTAAGTTGGAGAACTTGCAAAATAGCATTGTGTTCAAATACTTATTTTCCTCACTGTGCATTAAATCCTATAGTCTTTCTGCTTTATGTCACAATATTGGTGTGTGTGGGTGTGGGTGTGGTGTCTTTTAAGATACTGTATACACACACTGTTACGTGTGTGTGTGTTGTCCCAGATTTCCCTGAAACCTGCAGATATTTCTGCAGGTGTTTCACGAAAGCTGTCATTGTACTGCTAGCATAAATTCCTACAATGTAGCCTACTAAAAGTGTAGAGAGGTGCAGGCCGCACAAAAAATGACTCATACAGCAAGGGTAATGATAAAGCACTTATCTGAAGGTCTTCTCTGATAAAGGTTCTTTAACTGACTGAAGCTCTGTGTGCTTTTTAAGTGGTCCGCAGTGTGCCTGTCCCAATTAGCACAGGCTAACCAGTGCTGTACTTTATCATCATGAATAATAATCTTGACATAGTCAGAGGAGCCAGCAGTGGAATAGTGGGCCTTTGCTGCTTCTATTCGCAGAGTAGTGTAGACTGGATTTGCATCAGAAAGATGACTGTGAAACAGAACATCAGATTGACTGGCAGCAGAAAAACACGACACAGAAAAGCACCCCCAGAATCCTAGTGCTTACTCTGCACAACGTATGTTGACCATTTGACAGACCTTTTTATTTTTATTTTTTTAGTGGCGCATGTGTGAGCCATTTACATAACTACTTAATTAAATCTGGAGCTACCAAAAATTATTGAAGATTTCACGGGGTTCCTTGTCCTGTTCCAGGTTGGTACATGCACTGAAGAATTATGTTATTTTCAATAAGAAGCTGCGTATTTATGTGTTGTCTCTACAGAAATACCCTCCTAAAAAGGACAAGGTGCGAGCTGTGTCCATTCAGACTGGTTACATGATCCAGGACCAGGGACCAACCAACCACTGTATTCTGACTTACATGGCCCACGTAGATCCACGAGGTAACTCTCACGCACGCACGCATGCACACAAAGGCAGTCAAAATAAAAAACACATAAGGACCAACATATACAGAAATGCATAAATAGAATTACACAAACAAGACTGAAGCACACACACAGACAGTTGCTTAACGCAGGCTCAAAGTTCTAATGAATCATTCATTCCCCTGCCTTTATGTCAAAAGGAGTCGCCATAGTAACCATATGAAGGACAGAGTACTTCACTGCTGCCTTGCTCTATCCCTCCTCTCTCTTTTTCTATTCACTGATCCAATTCTCCCTTTGATTCACTTATTTACTGTCATACTCTTGCATGCAAGTGCTTATTGTGTAAATGTCTTTAATCACCAATTTTGTAATGTGTTGCAGTGAGTAGCAAGTTACAAAGCTCCACTTTGATCCTGGATGACATGACATGTAATAGATCAAACTTTAATTTATTCCTTTGTTCACTCTGTTTCTCTTTGCAGGTTCGTTACCCAAGTGGGTTGTCAACAAATCTTCCCACTTCCTTGCTCCTCATGTAAGTCATTTGCAGATTAACAAAGATTTAACTTTATTATTGGCATATCTAATACTGGCAGTGCATTTAAAGTGCTCATATTATGCTCATTTCTAGGTTCATAATTGTATTTAGAAGTCATCAGAATAGGTTTACATGGTTTATTTTTAAAAAATACCATAATTTGTTTTGTACCGCACATTGCTGCAGTTCCTCTTTTTACTCCGTGTGTTCTGTTAGAGTGAGGTATCTGTTCCATCTTTGTTGGGGGTCACACATGCACCGTAGCTAGGTAAACACTGCTAGCTAATCAGAAGCAGAGTATAAGGGTGCGCCATGCAAGCAGCTAGGTGAACATAATAACGTGTGTTACAAAGTGACACGCGTTCTTCACGGAAGTAAAGGCTGGACTATGATACAGCTGTTTGGAGCAGTTTGTGAACAGTGTTTTCTGTTGGAGATGGTAAGTCCCTTTGGGTTGGATTTTGGGCTTTTCACTTTGAAAAGTCTATTACATGCACAAAAAAGATATATAACACAATAAAGGAAGGGCAAACTCCAAAAAGCATAATATGACATTTAAAATTCAATAATTTCCTGTCTGCTTGCTGAAGTTTTTGACAATCAACACTTAACTATGAAAATATATGGATATGTTGTCTTCCTTGTGTGTTCTTAATGATTTTTTTTCTTTTAGGCAATGAAGA
This sequence comes from Etheostoma cragini, assembly GCF_013103735.1. Classification (NCBI taxonomy): domain Eukaryota; kingdom Metazoa; phylum Chordata; class Actinopteri; order Perciformes; family Percidae; genus Etheostoma; species Etheostoma cragini. The sequence continues at coordinate 16,680,754 of NC_048409.1, forward strand.
AGATAAACAAAGCCTGTTTGAAGTATCCAGAGTGGAAGCAGAGACACAACCCTGGCTTCAAGCCCTGGCTCTACCCTGAACAGACTACATTACCCAGCATCCCGCTCTCTGAGCTCAGCATCCAGCATGCTGAGAGCCTGGAGAATATTGATGAGAGCTCCCTGGCTGAGACCCAGGAGAGAGAAGATAGCGACTAACACACACACTCACACATACAGTCATGTATTCATACACACACACACAAACAGTAATGCAGGGTGACATGCATGCCTGATACATATCCATAATTACCCTTATGTTTATGTGATTCTATATGTTAGTATGTGTCTATGCACATGCAGTTGCATATGCAGGCTTACTAACAGGCACATGTGTGTAAGCATTCATGCACACAGATAAACTCATACTTGACCAAATCCATCTCATACTCACATACATAATGTATAAACACATTAGATGCACTCAGATACACACCCACCCACTCACAAGGGGCACTGAAACACAACTTATTTTTTACAACTCACATTCATTGTAATCAGAGAAGTGGCTGTTAATGTAATTTTTTTTCTTCATGCCCTTTCAAGGGATATCAAAGTTTTCCAATCGGGATCTATGCAGATTACTGAAAATATATTTTGCCATAATAATTTACTGTTGAAATGTTATCCGAGTAACCTGATAGTGGACATCCAGCTCTCATTCAAAATATGGATAAAAATGGATTTAAAAAAAAATACAATCAATCTAGTTGGAAACCACCTCAGTGCAACCCCTAATAGTCCCGTATACAGCAAGTACATTACTGTGTACACATGTGGACACGCCCTATTCATTTATACTACATTCGTTCACTCAGACATGTATAAACACTCAGTGTCTTTGCCCATGTTTTTTTTTTCTAGCATTCATTATGTGTCTCAGTCACATTTTGTAAGCACATGATTAATATGCAGGTGTGCAGAAGGCAGCTGGAACCCCCCCCAACCTGCAACCCTCTTATACACACAAAGACACATACAGATTTTCCACACTTACTGTCTTGTCCTCTAACTGAGAGATGTATGAATGTATGTAGAGTTTAAAAATTAAATACATATTCCTACAAAGGTTTTCAAATTTCACCTGTGAGCTGAGTCATTGTTGTCTGAGTGTATTTTACGTGTGAGTGCCTTTTCCTCAGGTTGATGTCCGATGCCGCAGGTGTGCCTGATGCTGAAATAGGCCTAGATGGTTGATATTAAAATATGTTTATGATTGAACTGCTATTATTAGATATTCTTTCAGTGACACACACACACCAAACCGTTGATTTTAAAACTGCAGAGCCATGATTAGAACAGGGAACCACCATTAAATACAGCCCTAACAGCTTTTAACTGACTGGAAAGTGTGCATGCCTGCATGTTTGTTTGCATGCACCCATTTATGTGTGCACAGTGGCCTATATCAAAATTAAGAATCCCCCAATTGATTGGCATGGCAACTGTGATCGACTAAACACCTAAGGGAGATATAAAGAGATGACTTATTGTCTGTCCTCCCTTTCCTATGTAGGATGTAGATTAAGAGCACATACACTGTAAATATACACAACTCCAATTTCTGTTTCCCTGTGGTGGGTTAATTTGAAGACATGACACTTGTCTTGCAAAACTTGCCCTCACACACAGTTACATGGCTTAAAGTGGGGCTAAAGATGGCATTAAGCATATTGGATACATATGAAATGAGAACATTAATTGAAAGTCCATGAAACGATCTTGTGTCTTTGAGTCATGGAATATATTTATTGCATGTCATCCTATCTTCCCTTTTACATCATCTGCCTGTGCATCTGCACCACATAATAAATTATGAATGATGAAGGAAAGAGTATGCGAGAGATGCAGAATAGGCATGAGGTGTGCCCGGCTCTGGTGTTCTTTCCTACAGCTGCATTAAATGTTTATCCCTCTGCCCTTGTAGAGGTAACCACCCATCCATCCATACATCTATCCATACATCCTCAGTCTTAAAGAGGTCTTTCACTCAGCCATCATAATGTGCATGTGTGTGTCAGAGGAAAAAGGGCTGCATGTGCACAAGTGTGTAAACTGCGTGTCCCAGTGGCATCCCTGTGAAGTCTTCCACCCGCCTCCACAGCAGCAGGAGACGTATAAGCAGCACAATGGCCGGTATCCCTCTGTGTTTGTGTTTTTGCATATGTGTCACACTGCCACCCACACAGTAACCCAGCCCACCAGGACTGGAAGCCTGCTGATGACTCATCACCACCAAACCTCCCCCTCCTCATCTCCAGCTCCCTCTCCCTCCACCTCTTCTATTCTCCCAAAACTCTTTTCCTCAATTCCCCCCTCTGTTTTCTGTCTTCTCCCCAACTGTTTATCATCGTATTTATTCTTTTGATCCACTTCATATCTAGGCCTCTCTTTTCCTTTGATCCTCTTCAGGTCTTTCCTCTCCTCATATTACCCTCTTCTCCATGTTTTCTCTTCATCTGCTTCTTCTCTCGTGCTCTCTTTTCTATTCTCTTAATCTAAAGCATTTGTTCTCCTCCATTTATTCCCATCACGTCTCCTCTACAGTCCCTACGTTGTTCATTTATGTATTTGCTTTCCCTTTTTTGTTGTTGCACTTTTCACCTCCCTCTCATTCATCTTCAACTTTCTGTTGTCTCCCTGCCACTACTCACCTTCTATCACCGGTTTCTTACATCTTTCACCTTTCAGCTCCTCTACTTATCCCTGCTCTCCTTTAGTCAAGCTAATCTTTCTTGCACAGTCCCCTGATTTTTTACTACAGGTCAGAAGTAAAAGGAGTATCATACTGCCGAGTCGCTAACCTGTGGGATAAATTTAATTCAGAAATGTTTTATGTTTGGATGGTACATTATGGAGTAGAATGCGACTGTGAAGTTATGGGTTCCAAGTTTGGTCTAGCTTAGGACATTTATGGCATGCCAGCCTCCCTCGCTCTATGTTGCTTTCATCTTGCTGACTCCCTTCAATCAGGCTAAAATGCAATTAAAGGAATCCTCTAATAATTTAAGGTTGGTTTACATTCTATTTCTACTATCAATACATAAAAACACAACCTAATACAGGGGGAAACGGCACCCTTTATTAGTGTATGTGTGTGTGTGTGTGTTTGTAACATGATGCTTTTTGAAATTCTCTCCTGCTACAAGGCTCAGTATCTTGATGGTGAGTGGTTGCCCTCTTCTGGTTTCTATGAGAGCTTACAAGTAACAAAACACTCATCTGAATGCTACATCTCCACCACCTCCATATAAATATCTATTTAGAATGATGTTTTTCAGGGTCACAGTGCTGGCCAGAATACCTGTTTAAACCCGTTGGGCTCATGAACTGGACTAGAACCTATGCAATTAAATAGCCACCTCTCACGTGGCTTATATGCTACACTAACTATTTGTTGTTTATCAACCATCATTAATGGTGGAAATCATTAATGGTGAATTCACCCAACAAAAACAAAAACATTTTTACATTCATTTTATGACTTTTATATAAAATTAATAGCTAACACTATGTTGCTCTGCAAAGAAAATTATAGAGTATTGTAAATACTGTGTTTGTCATGCAGTGTGTGTCTCGTGGTCACTATTGGTGTTCTGTATTTTTATTTTCTATAAAAGTCCTTTAATATTTTGTAATAAAGATAATTATAATCTGCAATAGGTATATGCTATTTACAAACACAGCCCTGTTTGAGCTGTAAGTCTTGTTTAATTGGGAATAATAGAAAAGGACATATGCATTGCATGGATAAAAAAGCTGGGCTGTCCAGGCTTCTTTAGTGGTCACATGACGGCCGTGCGGAAGTTTTTGCAATTTTTCTGTCTATTAGCCAAAGAGACGCCGGAAAAACACATGTTCTAGCCTTAAAAATAAAACACTACATCTTGAAAGTCACTGTCTGTTATTTATTTTGAAATGTCTAACCGGAAATAGCTTACTTGTTTCCCCTTTAGCTTAACACTGGCTGTCAGTGAATTGCTGCTACTGTTTTTACCGTGAAAAAATGTTTTCGGCAATTTGGCGTCGCAGTTGTGACCGGTCATTTCACCTCAAAAACAAAACGCCAGTATATTTCAGTGGAGTGTGAAAATCGCAAAGACTTGACAAGGTAAGTAAATGACAATAACTTAAAACTATTTTTAATTGAAACTTTCCCAAAACAGCGAATGAGAAAATGCACATTCATGTAACAGCATAAAACCCCACTCACAGTAAAAGTGTTGTCTAGCGGTTAGCTAACTTCAGGTTACTCGTGCACTGACCATGGCTTAACGGCCACGGGGACAAGAACATTAACTAAAGCTTGCTAGCTGAGCTGAAGAAAGTCACCAACATTTTCGTTACAGGACTGTCAACTGCTAAGTCCAGTTCTGCATTTAGCAACTTACAAATAAGTCTCGATACTTCAATTGGTTAATATTTACTTAGCTCTGTTTAGTTGTTTTTCTCAGCTGCCATAGGCTGTTCTATTGTTTCTATGGTGAAAGCGGAGAGGAAATGGGACTGCCTACGTCGGGGTTGATTGTTCCCAGTGGGATGCTTTGTTTTAAGATGGTTGCATGGAAGGGTTGACTATTAAATCGTGGTATTGACTAGGCTAATACGCTCGGCTGTTGAAATAAAGTTTATCATATGTCTTTATTTTCCCATCACCTCAGGATATGTGAATCTGTTAACAGGTGGACCTGACAGGTGGTCAGCCAGGCCTAGCTTTTTTTTTATTTAACACTTTCTAAAGTAGGACATTAGACTCTTTAGGGTAGGACCAAAGATCCCATCCCATACCACTGCAGCTACAGTAGACTGCACAAACCCCCTTAGCTGCTCAAGGTTGTTTTTAGGCGCTTTTATCTGCTTTTTTTGCGGTGTAGGGCAAGGCTCCTGTATAGTTTTAGATGTGTTAAGATATGATCAATAGTGAAACTGTTTGAATATGCTATCAGGTAACTTATTAGGTTAGGATGGAAACTATGATAGCATTTCCTTTTCAGTGCTAATGTAATCTGTGGTAAGTAACGCTACAGTTGCAGGGGAAGACTTTTTTTGCATGTTGTCTAAAAAGCCTTAGAATACATTTTTCATGAATGACTGGCCTGCTCAACAGACCATTAATGGTGAATACAATTATTTGTGGACCTCCTGAACCACAATAATGATTTTTGTTGCGGATACAGATGATAACTGGAAATGTGTAATTAAATGCATTTAAAGCATGGATCAAATTACCTGTGTATCTTAAAAAAAATAAAATAAACACAACTGCAATTTCATAACTTCAAAGGGCATCTTAAAAGATGACACGCTTAATGTTTTTGTTTTTTTGGGAGACTGGAAAAGTAGTTATAAAAACAGCATCATGGCCCTACTGACCTTGTTTTGTCCTGAAGCAAAACTACTTCAACTACTTGGTTACTAACAGTAGTTCAACTACTTGAACTGATAATGATCAAGTAGTGTTACAGGATGTTTTTAATCCGCTGGTCAAATTGGTAGCATGGACGTAATGAGTGGCTCATAACGTTGAGTAACATGCCATTTTATTTAGTTTGAGTTTTTACTTGTGCAGTGGGGCCAGTACATTTTTCTTCCTCTTGCCCCACAAAAACTCCACTTGTCCCGGACAAGTGGACAAGCCTTAAAGCGCCCATAATATGCTCCTTTTCAGGTTCATAATTGTATTTGGAGGTTATACCAGAATAAGTTTACATGGTTTCATTTTCAAAAAACACCATATTTTTGTTGTACCTCACATTGCTGCAGATCCTCTTTTCACACTGTGTGTTTGGGTCTCTGTTTTAGCTACAGAGTGAGACATCCCACTTCTATACTATTTTTGTTGGTAGTCGCACATGCTCAGTAGCTAGGTAAGATCACATCAGCTAGATAACTGTTTCTCCAACTTTGGTCCGTACAAGGCAGGATTAGCTGGGAGACTTCTTCTAAACGAGGGGCACTTGTGGAATACCTGCAGAACAGGGAGATGGAAGTAGTTCTTTTGTAGATTATTGTGGACTAGTGTGTGTTGTAGCAGTGTTTTGTCATTGAGATGAACTAGCATGCTAGCGCCAGCCACCTTGTCTCGGGTAGTTATGTAGAAAGCCGTGCAGGTTTTGACCAGCTCACCTGGAGGCTGAAGGCTGAAGACATTCTGAAACCTGTATCTCACTCAAAACAGCTTAAATAGTTTTCTTTCCAAGTTTGTGTGTGGAAACACTAGAGACACAAAATAACACCCCAAATCCCAGAAAAAGTTTTTTTTTTTTCAAAATATTTTCCAAACACTATATATTGCGATATTTCGAGCCGTCAATACAGGATAAAGTCAGTAATTACCATTCCATAACATTAATAATTCCACTAATAAACAAGCTTCATTACAAGTGACCAAAAGGTCCCTTAACATTTTCTTCCAAAATTAAAACATATTTCTGTAAACAGAAATGCAGAACACATTTTTAACTAAAACAGCAGCTTCACACCAACCCCCTGATTGCTTTATAAAAATATAACTGAAAATAAATATTTTTTTTATGAAAACAAGTTATAACCATGTTCACGATCTTTTGTTTTTAAGTCAACTTTTCTTAGCCAAAGTACTAAAGTAAAACAGTGTTGGTCATCATCAGAGTCATGGCTAAACAAATCAAATCAAAAAAATTAAATCAAACTTCAATAAATGTTGTATTAAATCTCCTAAACAGAGTATTACTTAGCAGCATGTATCCTGTTTGCTTTGCTTACTCAAGATTTTCAGTCTATCAACCTTCGCAGGCTTGAGACAGGTTTGTTGGCAAGTGATGATTAGTGATGTTTCCACTAGTACTGGAAAGTCTCTCTGATGGCTAGCGTGCAGGAATATACCGCTATACCGCCAGCAAGTCTGGCGAGTTGAGGAAAGCTTCGTCCGTGTACTTTCCCCCATGCAAGTAGATCATCTTCTTTGTCCGTTGGAGGTGTTAGCATGTAGGTGTTTAACTTTCTTTGCCTTGGGTGCACCGGTAACATTTGGGTCTACGTCAGCGCTGCAGCTTGCTGTCTCCTGGCATTCCATTATCTGTGATGCCACTCAGGCCTTAACTTGGGGCTTCTTGTCAGCACTGATGAAGTCCATCTTAAACCGGGGGCCCAAAAAAGATGCCATATCTACCCAGTTCTGAGTATCATCATCTTCGAATTTATTGTTGAGGTAGTCCAGCATCATCTTCTTTATATTCTTGGCCAGGTCTGTGTCGTCTTCTTGCATATCCAGAAGTGAAGAGCTGAAGATCTGACTTTACAAACGAGACACTGATGTATTCATCCCCTGAAAGTGCATCAGTGAAATCCAGCATTGGTGCCAGGGACTTGCGCACAGATTCCAGGACATCTATGTCTTGCCAGGTTGGAATTAGATGCAGACAGGTCCTTTGTTAAAGCCTGCTGCTGCGACTATCCTGCTGATCATCATCTGTGGGGAGCCCCATCTTGTTTGGTATTCTGAGATGGGACTATGTGATGGTAGATTGAGTTCCTTCTGGACTTTGCCAGGGCATCTCTGGCCTTCCAGCTGTGAGAGAAGTTTCTCACCAGCTTCTTGCAGACTCCTACAGCACGATCAATGCGACCATCCTTTTTCCCTGCCTTTTCTAAGGGGAGAAAACAAACAAAACAGTGCAAACTTTAATTATTGAAGCACACTTTTATTTTAAACAATAAATGTGCTCAAAACTATTTTTTGTCACTGATTAAATAATAGGCTGTTTAAAATCAAATGTTTAGTTTCTGTATTTTTTATTTGTATTTTTTCCTTACGTTTTTAAAGCTCAAACTTTTGACAGGTTCCGGACAAGTTATCAGGTAAAAAAAACGTAGTAAAAATCTATACTTAGGATAAGGATCATAGTCATTACTCACCAACTGCAAGATGTAGTCTTTGGCCGAAGCACTGCAGTCTGGTCCACTTGTTCAGAGCGGCAGCTTTCACCATGTTTGCTGCATTGTCTTTTGTTATACGGACTTGATGTGTCTCATTTAAGCCCCAAGCAGTCACTGGTTCTCTCAGGCCCTCTTTATGACTCTAGGGGAAAAATGCTGTCTGCAAACAGCAACTTTTTATTTTAAAGTCCTCTGTGAGGAAATGGACTGTCAGCCTTATGTAAGGCTCCGTTGTCCTGCTGGACCACAAGTCTGTAGTGACTGCATAGTATTCCACATGTGACAGCTCTGCCGCAATGTAGGATTTGCTCAGCTCTTTTATTGCAACTTTGGAAAAATATATGCGGGATGGTATAACATTGCTGTCAAGCGTTCGGATCATTTTCTAAAATCCCTCTTTGGCGACGGTGTGTAATGGCAACATATCTTTAGCAATATGAAACATTATTGCGTCTGTTATTTCTTTCTGTTGTTCAGAGCCTTTCTGGTAAGGTGTCATACTGGCAAAGGCATCGCTACTAGTTTTAGTTGGCATCCAGATTTTACTTTGCATTTGTTGAAAAGAGCTTTGTGGAGTTGTTGTAAGTTATCAGACAAATTAGTGGTGTTTTCTTATTTTGCAGCCACAACTTTATAACACTCCAGACAAAATACCTGTTTTGGTCAACATGCTCCTTTTTGTAGGCAAAATAGTGCCAAATGGCAGATTTTGACTTTCTTTTTGGTACAAAAATCATCCTTTTTGTGGTTGATCCTCTTTGGCTCTCAATTTTAGCTACAGGACTGCCAGAGAAGGTTGGCAGTGAGCAGCAGCACAACGGCCAATCACAGCGAACCAATGGGCAGGCACGTGGAGCGTGCACGTCACCACAGAAACAAACCAAGACAACAAACTCGTGCTAACTTTTTTCACTTTGCTTCTTTTGGCGATGTGACTATTGCCCATGTGCAGATCGCGATGTTGATGCTAAAACACAATATCGTTCAGCTCTAATATTCGAGAGTTGGCTCAACTCTTTGCTGATATGCTGTCAGACTGAAAGCTAACATTTAGGTCAAGATATAAGCAAAAATAGACTTCATGAAAAGGATTGTGTAAATTTTAAGTCAATGGAGTGAGTTAGGGAATGGACATTGCATGGATGGAAAGTGCAAACCTACTTCTGTTGTAGGTTTGTGGTTTTCACATTTTGTGCTTATCAGCTGACCACCACCCTGGGAGGAAAACATCATGACTCCCAGAACCTCATACTCACCTAAGTCCAAGCATTGTTTTTGTTATAGGCTTATGACTGTGTTCCCATTAAGGGATGCAGTCAGCAAGAGAGTTGGTAGTTTTAGGTTACCATGGGAAACCTATTCCTGTGAAATGTTTCACCCTGAAGAGTTGGAGGCAAGTGTGTGTGTGCGCACAGACACAAACAGGCTTGTTCGTTAGAGTACATTGTTCCGATGCATTTCTTTACTGGCAGGACTGAGTCACTATTCAGTTTAATTAAAAGTTGGCTGAAAACCGCTGTGTTTCTGGCGGGTATATGAGTCAACACCTTGATAAATCTGAGGAAAACCTCTCTATAGCGGCTAGCCAACTACTACTAGTAAACATTCATTGAAGTAAATAAAAATGTTACCGGAATTCCTATTTCAGAAATCTGGCGTTTACAGCAGCAACAGAGCAAGCTGTCTAGCGAAGTTAGCATTTGGCTGTTGAACATGGTGAAGATTGAATTTTTTACTTATATTTTTCAGGTGGCCAGAAACATGAGTCAAAATCCATCCACTATGTGAAAACCTGATTGTTTAGCTGAAGTTTTTAATGGTTTAACAATTTTCATGTTAATTTGAAAACAACACATGAAACATACAATTAACAACATGAACACAATCCCGCCTTTTTCCCCTTCCCTTGTCATCACCACCCACTCAGACATTAACCAAGAAAATATTACACAGCAAACACAACATTTAAAACCAAACAACAAAACAATAACGAAATAGACAATAAACCACAAACCAAATGAACAAATGCACACATAACACCACACACCTCTCCACAGAAAAAAATCCTTTTTAGAAGCCCTCCAGTCAGCTCAAGTCCAATTCATTCAATCTGGTTTGTATGACATCTTTTCAAACACCGCCACCCTAGCCGTCTCACAGGCCCACTCCTGGATTGACGGCACCCCTTCATTCCTCCATCCTCTTATAAGAATGTGTTGGCTATCATGAGTTAGCTAGTTTGGAGCCAACTTCTTATGTGCTTATCCATCCAGCTTGAGATTGATCCATCTCCTAGAACAAATCATCTTGGCTAATATTACACGACTATACCCAATTATTGCTATTACATGTTATTGTACGTCTACTTTGTAACTCTCTCCAGCTATATAAGGATTTAAAAAAGGGAAAGTAAAGAGCAGGAGACGGGGCTGGTCATGTGTTTTTGGTGTCAGTAATGTGCTAAAATATTTACTGATATCTTGTGGCTGTTAGACCATTTACAATTTGTTTTACTGTCTTAGAAATCACTTAATGTGAACTCAGACCAATATACACTCACCGGCCACTTTATTAGGTACCCCATGCTAGTAACAGGTTGGAACCCCTTTTGCCTTCAGAACTGCCTCAATTCTTCGTGGCATAGATTCAACAAGGTGCTGGAAGCATTCCTC